>NW_024111996.1:0-14917 GCF_003073215.2 Triticum urartu | reverse complement strand
AGGAGAGATGACTAGTTCTTCTTTTCGCTCATCGTGGAGGTGTTCGATTTGGGCTTGTGGCGCTCACTCTCTTTTTGGTGGCTCGCTCTCTCACTATTCTCTCCACGATGGGTGGCTTGCTTGTCGGCGATCACTTGACTTGGGGACATGGGACGAAGTACATACTCCTTGCCCTTCATCTTGAAGATGTAGTGGTTCGTTCGGCCGTTGTGGACGACTCCTCTATCGAATTGCCATGGCCGTCCAAGGAGAAGATGACAAACGGACATTGGAACGACGTCGCACTCCAAGGTGTCTTCGTAGGCGCCGATTTTGAAGGAGACTTGTACTCGGTGCTCGACTTGGATGGTGCCGGAGTCACTAAGCCATTGCACTTTGTATGGATGTGGATGCTTCGTCTTGGGCAATTGGAGCTTGGAGCAAAGTTCTTCACTTGCGAGATTATGACAACTTCCTCCATCGATGATGACCTTGACGGATCGTCCATTGATGCCGGCCTTGGTGTGGAATATGTTGCATCTTTGGTCTTCTTCTTGGTGATGTTGGAGGGTCAAGACTTTGGAGACAACAAGTGCGGGACTTGAGTCTTCATCGCAAAAGACTTGTTCTTCTTCATTGTTCACTTGGCGGTGCATGGCGACTTGCTCAAGGGCTTCCATTTCGCCTTCACTCATGGAGTCATAAGTGCCATCGTTGAAGACCATGGTTCGCTTGTTGGTGCACTCATAGGACTTGTGGCCTCGGCCTCCGCAAGTGAAACACTTGAAGGAACTCGTCTTGACGGTCTCATCGGTTGGGGTTGATGATGATGAAGCTCTCGGCTTGAAGTTGCTCGTAGTAGGATGGCTTGTAGTTGACGAAGCTTTCTTGGAAGTCGACTTGTCGATGTTGGTAGTAGAAGGCTTGTAGTCGGTGTTGGAGTCGTTGAAGCTTGGTTGTTGGAGAAGCCGTAGGACTTGGATGAGAACTTGGCATACTTGAAATCATCTTGCACTTGGCGTTCCGCTTTGGTAGCTTGGTGCACTAGCTCGATGAGATTTGAGTATGGTTGGAAGTCGGCGATCTTCTTGATGGGATGATTGAGTCCATTCAAGAAGCGTGCCATTGTTTGCTCATCATCTTCCGTGACATTGGCTCTTATCATTGCAATCTCCATCTCCTTGTAGTATTCTTCAACGCTCTTGGTTCCTTGCTTGAGTTGTTGGAGTTTCTTGAAGAGGTCGCGGTTGTAGTAGTGGCACGAAGCGTGCTCTCATGACATCCTTCATTTGCGCCCAAGTAGTGATGGGTGGTTCACCTCTTGCCGCTCGGCGCTCAATGACTTGTTCCCACCAAATGAGGACATAGTCTTGGAACTCAAGGGATGCCATTGCGATCTTCTTCTCTTCTTCATAGTTGTGCAAGCGGAAGATTTTGTCAACCTTCAATGCCCATGTGTGACGCCCCAAGACCGATGTGCCAGGTGTTCCAGTTATTCGCCGGCGTTGTATGTCATTTGTTTGTCTGTTGCATCTTATCATGTCATCATGTGGCATTGCATCATCATGTTTTCAAAACTTGCATTCGTCCGGGGTAATCCCAGTTCTCCCCTTGTCCATTCTGAACCCAGACACACTTGCACGCGCCCGCAGGCATGTCCGAAATATTATTTTATGTGTGGCCGGGAAATGTTTCTCGGAATGGGGATGAGAGTTGGCATGTGGTCCTTATTTTTAGTGGTAGATAGACGCTGTCAAAGTTTCATCGCATTCGAGTTCGTTTGACGCCCCCAACGGATTACTATAGCAGCAAGTATAGCGGTCTAACATCGACGTTTTCGGTCTCCGGAAACAGTTTGCCTGGCTGGATCTCTTCTCTTCTCTCACCCAAAGCTTCTGCACAGTCCGCTATCAACCGCCAGGCCCCGAAACCTCTCTACACAGTGCACCGAACCCCTCGCGCGCGTCCGGAAGTTGTCCCGGACCCGACCCGAGCAGTCGTCATCGTTGTGTCCGGATCATCCCCAAACATCTACAAAATGTCACCGTTTTCCTTTTTGGACTCCCTAGCTATTTTAACCGCGATCGTCCGATTGCGATCGTAGGGACGAGGTAGCCCCTAACCTAGTCTGTGAGGTATATATATACTCCACTCCTAGTCTATTTGGACAAACCCTAAAAATTAGGACCCTTGTCCCATCCCACCGCCGCCAGCATCTCCCACCTCGGGATCCTCCCCAAATCCAAAAATACTCCTCGAATTTCTAACCGGACCAACCCCCTCGTAGCCGGCGACCACCTGCAGCAGGACCCTGCGCGCCCCTGCCTCCCTTCCGGCCTTCTCCTTCCCTTCTCTCCCTCGTTGCCCCTCTCTCTCTCTCTCACGGTTCCCTCTCTCTCTGGTTCTTCACACAGGAGCCGCAGCGCCATGGAGCATGGCCGGAGCCTCCTTCCTCGACGCTTGTGCCGACCAAGCCCCGACGTCGCATGGAGACGGCCCCGCCATCTCCATCGCTCCTGGATCTGGTGCCTCGCCGGAAAACTCGTCCTCGTCAGGACCCCGTCGCCCTCCGCTGCTGCCTCCCATCGCGCCGATGGCAATCACTAGAGAACCAAGGCCATGGCTTCCTCTGTCAGATCAAGGCGCCGCCGGCGGATCCGCCCCCTCTCAGCGTTCACGTCGGGATGGCCAATCTTCCATGCTCGCCGCCCCGGACCCGTTCCCGGCCGTCGCAGCCGTGCCTGTTCCCGCCTTTGCTTCGAACGGGAGGAGCTCGCCCGTCACCGTTGATCGCGTCCGCATGGGCTGCGTCCTCGCGGTCCAGTTCCGCCAGAGCAAGCCGGCCCGCTGCACTGACTGGGCCGAAGCCCATGGTGAGACCTCCCCCCTTCAGACCTCTGTGCGGTTGGGCCAACAGTTGCAGCCCGTGTCACGTTTTTTTTAGTTCTGCGTTTTAGCTATTTTTCCAAGGGTTTGCAGTTTTGCAGAAACACCCTTGAACTTCATGCATTTAATAACTTCACAACCGTGCATCGGATCTAAATAAATTATATATGAAAGTTTGCTTAGAATTTTGTCTAGTTTAGTAATATGCAACTTTCATCTATGTTTAAAATGTTTAAAATGATGTTTGTTTAAATTTGCTTAATAACTTGCTAAAATGATTTATTTCATAACTAAATAACCGTAACTCGGAATTTAATAAACTTTATATGTAAATGGGGTAGAAAAATGCCTAGCTTAACATGATGGCTTTACTTTGCATGTTTAACAACTCTAAAATATTGTTTAGGGCAGAACAATACCAAACCATAAAATATGCACATGAGGTTTTTCTGGAATTGTTGTTTGTTATTTCCGGCCTCATTTAAACTTGCCTAGATAGATAGTTTCTTTATGCTTCATCTCTTGCCATGCTAACAACATTTAATCTTGTTGGGTACATAAACGAGAGAGAACTAAATAAGTAATGTGGTGTTTTCTTCAATATGCAACTCCGTTGCATGATGAGCTCCACTTAATTTGTAGGATTGTTTGTGCACTTTGCCATGCCATGCTTCATTAAACCGGACATGCATCATACTTGATTGTGCATCATGCCATGTTGATGTGTTGGTTGTTTACTATGTTGTTTGCTTCTTTCCGGTGTTGCTTCTTCGGGTTGGTTCCGATAACGTCGTGTGTGTGAGGATCCGTTCGACTACGTCCGTTTATCTTCTTCATGGACTCGTTCTTCCTTGCGGGATTTCAGGCAAGATGACCATACCCTCGAAATCACTTCTATCTTTGCTTTCTAGTTGCTCGCTCTTTTGCTATGCCTATGCTACGATACCTACCACTTGCTTATCATGCCTCCTATATTGTCGAGCCAAGCCTCTAACCCACCTTGTCCTAGCAAACCGTTGTTTGGCTATGTTACCGCTTTGCTAAGCCCATCTTATAGCGTTGTTAGTTGCAGGTGAAGATTGAAGTTTGTTCCTTGTTGGAACATGTTTACTTGTTGGGATATATCACAATATCTCTTATTAATTAATGCATCTATATACTTGGTAAAGGGTGGAAGGCTCGGCCTTATGCCTAGGTGTTTTGTTCCACTCTTGCCGCCCTAGTTTCCGTCATATCGGTGTTATGTTCCCAGATTTTGCGTTCCTTACGCGGGTTGGGTTATAATGGGAAACCCCTTGACAGTTCGCTTTGAATAAAACTCCTCCAGCAAGGCCCAACCTTGGTTTTACCATTCGCCACCTAGCCTTTTTCCCTTGGGAGTCGCGCATCCCGAGGGTCATCTTTATTTTAACCCCCCGGGCCAGTGCTTGTCTAAGTGTTGGTCCAAACTAGAGCCACTTGCGGCGCCACCTCGGGGAAACTTGAGGGCCGGTTTTAGCTGTATGTAGTGTTCATCCGGTGTTGCCCTGAGAACGAGATATGTGCAGCTCCTATCAGGATGTCGGCGCATCGGGCGGTCTTGCTGGACTTGTTTTACCATTGTCGAAATGTCTTGTAATCGGGATTCCGAGCCTGATCGGGTCTTCCCGCTAGAAGGAATATCCTTCATTGACCGTGAGAGCTTGTGATGGGCTAAGTTGGGACACCCCTGCAGGGATTTGAACTTTCAAAAGCCGTGCCCGCGGTTATGGGCAGATAGGAATTTGTTAATGTCCGGTTGTAGAAAACCTGAAGTTGACCTTAATTAAAATACATCAACCGCGTGTGTAACCGTGATGGTCTCTTTCCGGCGGAGTCCGGGAAGTGAACACAGTGTTGGAGTTATGCTTGACGTAGGTTGTTCTAGGATCACTTCTTGATCATACTTTTATCGACCGTGCTTTGCCTTCTCTTCTCGCTCTCATTTGCGTATGTTAGCCACCATATATGCTAGTCGCTTGCTGCAGCTCCACCTCATACCTTTTACCTTACCCATAAGCTTAAATAGTCTTGATCGTGAGGATGTGAGATTGCTGACTCCGCGTGACTCACAGATACTTCCAAAACCAGTTTGCAGGTGCCGATGTTGCCGAGCAGGTGACGCAACCAATCTCAAGGAGGAGCTCGATGAAGATCTTGTCCTTTGTGTTGTTTCGTTCTAGTTGATCAGTAGTGGAGCCTAGTTGGGGTCGATCAGGGATCTGTGTAGCTTTTGGGGTAGTCTTCTTTTATTTTGGTTCCGTAGTCGGACCTTGATTGTATCTGGATGATGTAATACTTTGTTTCATGTAATTGTGTGAAGTGGCGATTGTAAGCCAACTATGTATCTCTTTCCCTTATGTATTACATGGGTTGTGTGAAGATTACCTCACTTGCGACATTGCTTTCAATGTGGTTATGCCTCTAAGTCGTGCTTCGACACGTGGGAGATATAGCCGCATCGAGGGTGTTACAAGTTGGTATCAAAGCCTTCCCCGACCTTAGGAGCCCCCTGCTTGATCAAATAGCTGGCGTTGTTGAGTCTAGAAAAATGTTTTGAGTCATTTAGGAATTATATATATCGAAGAGTTAGTACTTCTTTTTACTCCCCAGTCCCTTCATCGCTCTGGTAAGGCATCTTGACGTAGAGTTTTGACTCTTCTCTTCTCAAATTTCACTAAATTTTTTTTAGGATCACGCGGGTATCTTGGAATCGTTCCGATGGTTTTGTGACGAGAACATTGTTCTTGGTGCCTCCTGACATTTAGGGGTTGTGGCAGTGTCCCGGGGAGTTGAGCTCCGAGGTGTTGTCGTCACAATTTTATCGTTGCAGTTCTGGAATACCTGAGTTTAGTTTCGCCGACATCGAAAATCTCTTTTATGCAGTTGTTGGTGAGATAACCTCGACGCCACCCAGTACTGGGGCGGGAGTTCGGGAGTATTGCCATAACTCGTATAACGGATGCTTTTCGAAGGTTGAGGTAGATGATTTCCGAAGGTTTCTCGGTTATGTGTTGAAGGATGGATACAGCTGGATGTAGGATTTGCTAGATTTGGGTGAGATATTATGCTTCCCCTGTATCCCCAACACCTGATTGCATAACCGGAAAATTTCGGGAGTTTATAAGTGGGAATTCAAGTAGCTCCTAGGATATCTTTCCGACATATGTATGATATGAAATTAGGGTTCGACGTCTAGTGGTCCGCCTATCCACGGTTGGTTTTACAGTGGTCTCATTGTGTCTTAAAGAGTCCTTGGCTATGCCGACTCGGGGACGCTTCGTATGTCATGTGCACTGCCTTGTACATGATGGTGCTGTACGATCGAGCCCGTGTAGGCCCCACCACGAAAACTTCGGACGAAATCTCTATCATATATTTGTTCCGGCTTATTCTGCAAGCCAATCCTTCGTTTTTGTTTGGAGTTGTGGTATTCGAGTTGCTTCAATGTCAAGTGTTGATTCCATACCTTCCCCAAATGGTGTTCTCATACTCCGATGTGAATACTAATCCTTCTCGATAATCGAGATTGTTATGCCAATCTTGTTCTACCGGTGTCTCTCTCTTCAAGTGGATCCAATCTTGTCAACATCCACAAGATCCAATTACAGTTCTTCTCAACGGTGTTTGCTTCATCTTTCCCAAGGTGTCTTTGTTTTCCCACCCTCCCACCCTTGGTTCTTTAATGACTCAGATTTCTTTATCGAGTATCCATTTTATTGATGTGAAGTCTGTCCATTCTTTTCCGTCAATGTCCTTATCCAGTGATTCTCATGAAGATCCTAACGGAACCTCAAGTTCGTCAGTCCTCATTCCTTTTCTTCTCCGGTGGTTTCAAGTCAAGCTTTGTTGATCATATCTTTTCCTCGTTTCAATGCTTACTTATGCCAGCGCACCTCTTAATCTTCCCTGCTTGCCATTCAATTGTTCTGGAGTGTTCAAGATATCTCGAAGATTCGTGTTTCCACTCTACTTTCGTAATCCTTTCAAGCTCTTTCGAGGTTGTTATCTCATTCTAGCTGATGAGGACATCAATACCATTGTTACACCCACAGCCCCTACTGTTACATATACTGGACCAATTACTAGAGCTCGCGCACGCCAATTAAATTACCAGGTACTTTCGTTTCTTGGTAATGATTCTAATGTTCATGAGATTATGATGCTGCCTAAATTGGATACATTTGTTTTGCTTTCAAATGAAGGGCCTAGCTTGGAGAAGGATGAACATTGGAGCAAGAACACGCATGAAGTTGATGGCATGCGCAAGGGGATCAAGAACGGAGTTACAAGTGATGATTTCAGGACTTTGAAGCCGCCATAAGGAGTGCATGAAGCCATGGACGAAATATACAAGATGCCACTTCATAATATTCGTCCATAGGCTATTCTAGGTGCCGCGTCACCTTATTAATGGGCCAGGCCCATGTAATTTCGAAATACTTAAGTATAGGCTATTTTTAGAGTCCGTATGTGTGGGGAAACAAGAGTTAGGGTTGGTTTCGGACCCCACCCTCAAGGGCCACGAAATTCCCCTCTCTTCCTCCATATATACAGCCCTTAGGGCGTCGTTTAGACTTTGGGTTTTGTTTAGATT
Source organism: Triticum urartu (assembly GCF_003073215.2). NCBI lineage: Eukaryota > Viridiplantae > Streptophyta > Magnoliopsida > Poales > Poaceae > Triticum > Triticum urartu. The sequence continues at coordinate 7,437 of NW_024111996.1, read as the reverse complement.
AAAAGTTCGCCATAGCTGCAACTTCGCGTACTTCGTTTGTGTCCAACGACCAGACCAAGACGTCACAGAACCCCACCTTGATCAATAAAGCTTTCATCTTATATTCGCAATATCCAGATTGCAATCTCAGTTTCTTGCTTGTTCTTCGTTTGCTCGCAGGAAACAGGCCCTCGTGGTCAGGTTGATCGTGCTCCGGCGTGGTCAATAACCCCTCGGAAGTTGGTTTAGCGATTGCTAAGGCGCGACGTCTCGCACGTTCGTAGTCGGATCGTCAAGGTCGACTCCCACAGAAAACGATAGCCACCATCTCATCGAAACATCGGGACACCTTTGCCTCTATCAAGTGGTATCAGATTTCCAGGTTGCTCGGTGAGATTTTACAGTTTTTCGTAGATTAGATCGAGTCTGTTCTTCATACCTACAGTCCACGAAAAAGCCACACACAAAAAAATTAGGGTTAGTTCATCATATCCGAACCAATCTGAGCCTTTGCATAATCTTTTTAGGGTTTTTGCTTTGTTGAATTTGCGGTTGCATCGTCGTGTCAAGTTGCTGGTCTTAGAGTCTAGTCTTTTAGAGTTTCGAGTTCTGGTCATAAGTTGTCACGCCGCCGCCGCACCATCATCATCGCCCATCTACCACTTTTGCTTATCCGCCACCGCTCTGAATCCTTATCCATATACCACTACCAATCCGTATCCATATACCACCATCAATCTCTATCCATATACCACCACCGCTACCATATACCACCACCGCTGCCATATACCACAACCATATATCCACCACCAATCCGAGTTCTTCTCATATTAGGTTTGTTCTTGAGATCAATCTCAATTCCGATTCGTGTTTCCTTGCCTGCGTAGGTCTCGAAAAAAAAGAGTCTGGAGACCCCCGGGCAGTTTTTAGGCCAAAATTTTCACGGGCAAAAATATTTTTTCCCTATCCTATTTTTAGGCTTTTCTGAGTCTTTTGAGCCACGTGCCATCATAGTGATTTTTTGTCGCACTTTTTCGTCGTGCTGCCCTGATTTCCGAAAAAAAAAGTGAAAAAAAATTCGTGCCCATCCTATCAGTTTGACGAGGGAAGAGTTTTGAGACACTCGCCATTATAGTGATTTTTCGCAAAAAAAAAAAGGAGCGCAAAAAAAAAGCGAAAAAAAAAGTTCCAGAGTGTGCTTTTCCCTTATTTACGTGCAGCGCCGTGATTTTGTTAGTGTTCTAGGCTCGCGTCTCTAGCACGGTCTAGCCTAGGACCAGCACAGTACCGTCGTTGAGCGTTTATTCAACTTTGCATCTCTGAATTGATTATTGCTGACCCTTTTTGCTACCATACTATAAGCCTTCCCAGCTCCACATACCTCTACGTCGTGCGTTTGACTCTCCCTGGCAATCGCTCTATCCAAGCTTTTGAGAGTTTTTGACTACAACGGTTGCCGATCACCGCCTGCTGCTGGGTAAGAACTGGTAAGAATTTGAGATTTGCTTGACGGATTTGTGACACCCGCCACCACCACCTCTTGTTAGTATTCTGTAGGATCATATTCTTGTGTGTTTTCTATTGTTGCTAACCATGGCAGGATCACAAGCCGACGAGACTGACTGGGAGAACATGACGAATCAGGAGTTGCATGATAAATTTCAGCAAATGATGAATGGACAGGTGCAGGATGTGCTAAACAGATTTGAAGAGGCCATGGAGAAGATAGATGACATGGAGAAGACGTTCGAAACAAAGCTCGATAACAGGTTTAATGAATTGCTCGCGCGTCTTCCACCACCACCACCGGCTGCACCTAACGCACCTCTACAACAACAACAACGACGACTACCTACACATCGTGAAACAGCCCTCCGCCGAGCGAGCCGTCTCCCTCTTGCACCTGGCCAAACTGTTGGTGCTGCTGTTGCTACTTCTGTGGCTCCTGCTGCTGATGCGGAGGAGGATGATTTTGCTGGCGATTACGAGGATGAGGTTGATCAAAATCAGAACTACGTGCCACCACCAGCACAGCAACCATCAGGTCGTCCACATGCAAATAATGGCAATGGTAGGGCTCACCCTCAGGTACGAGATCATGACCATCTCCCTAAACTAAAATTGAATATTCCACCATTTGAGGGTAGATATGTTCCTGATATATATCTTACTTGGGAGTTAGAAACTGAACAACGATTTACATGTTTACAATATCCCGAGGAGAGACGTGTTCCTGCTGCTGTTTGTGCATTCACTAGTTTTGCATGTGTTTGGTGGTCTGAGCATTGTAGATTATATCCCATTCCTGCTACTTGGGCTGCTTTGAAAACTGCTATGCGTACTCGTTGGGTTCCACCATATTATCAACGTGAATTACTTCAAAAATTGCAGCGCTTAAGACAGGGAAAAAATTCTGTAGAAGAATATTATCAGGAATTACAAACTGGCATGATTAGATGTGGTATTGTTGAGGAGAATGAAGCTATGCTTGCACGTTTTATGGGTGGATTAAATAGAGAGATTCAGACGATTCTAGAGTATAAGGAGTATACTAATATCACTCGTTTATTCCATCTTGCTTGTAAAGCTGAACGTGAAGTGCAGGATCGACAGGCATTGGCGCGGACTAACTTTTCTGCAGGTCGACCTTCTTCATGGACACCACGTGCATCATCTACTTCCACACGTTCTGCTACACCGGCGCCTCCGTCGGCTGCCACCTCCAACCGTGATACAATAAAGCAGGCACAATCACCACTATCTGCCAAGAGCACACCTTCTGGGCCTGCAAAGAGCTCTTCTTCATCCATGGCATCAACAGGGCAAACACATGATATTATTTGTCGACGTTGCAAGGGTGGAGGTCATTATGCGAGAGAATGCCCATCTAAGCGTGTGATGATTGTTACTGAGGATGGTGGGTATGAGTCCGCTAGTGACTATGATGAGGAGACTTTGGCTCTTATTACACGTGACGAACACGGTGGAGACGATTCTGATCATGAGACGCAATACATGGCTCCTGAAGATGCTGACAGGTATGAATGTTTAGTTGCTCAACGTGTTTTGAGTGTGCAGGTTACACAAGCTGAGCAAAATCAGAGGCATAATTTGTTCCATACAAAGGGAGTTGTGAAGGAACGTTCTGTTCGCGTGATCATAGATGGAGGGAGCTGCAACAACTTGGCTAGCATGAGATGGTGGAGAAGCTATCTCTCACCACAAGACCACATCCACATCCTTACTACATCCAATGGTTCAACAACAGCGGCAAGGTTAAGGTAACACGTACTGTTCGTGTGCATTTTAGTATCTCTACATATGCTGATTATGTTGATTGTGATGTGGTACCGATGCAAGCATGTTCCTTATTACTTGGTAGACCATGGCAATTTGATAAAAATTCTATTCACCATGGTAGAAACAATCAGTATACTCTTGTTCATAAGGATAAAAATATTACTTTGCTTCCTATGACTCCTGATTCCATTTTGAAAGATGATATTAATAGAGCTAATAAAGCAAAACAGGAGAAAACTAAGAGTGAAAATCAGATTGTGGCAAAAGAATTTGAGCAACAAATGCAGCCTAATAATAAACAATCTAGTGTTGCTTCTGAAATTAAATTGAAAAGTGCATGTTTACTTGCCACCAAATCTGATATTGATGATCTAGATTTTAGCAAATCTGTTTGCTATGCTTTTGTGTGCAAAGAGGCATTATTTTCATTCGAGGACGTGCCTTCCTCTTTGCCTCCTGCTGTCACTAACATTTTGCAGGAGTTCGCCGACGTCTTTCCACAAGACGTGCCACCGGGATTACCACCTATTCGCGGGATTGAGCATCAAATTGACTTAATTCCCGGTGCATCATTACCCAACCGGGCACCATACCGTACCAATCCAGAGGAGACGAAGGAGATTATGCGTCAAGTACAAGAACTGCTCGACAAAGGTTATATACGCGAATCCCTTAGTCCTTGTGCTGTTCCTATCATTTTAGTGCCGAAAAAGGATGGTACGTCGCGTATGTGCGTTGATTGTAGAGGCATTAATAATATTACTATTCGTTATCGTCATCCTATTCCTAGGCTAGATGATATGCTTGATGAATTGAGTGGCTCTACAATATTCTCCAAAGTTGATTTGCGTAGTGGATACCATCAAATTCGTATGAAATTGGGAGATGAATGGAAAACAGCATTTAAAACTAAGTTTGGATTATATGAGTGGTTAGTCATGCCTTTTGGGTTAACTAATGCACCTAGTACTTTCATGAGGTTAATGAACGAAGTTTTACGTGCTTTCATTGGACGATTTGTGGTAGTTTACTTTGATGACATATTGATTTATAGCAAATCTTTGGAGGAACATTTGGAACATTTACGTGCTGTTTTTATTGCTCTACGTGATGCACGTTTGTTTGGTAACCTTGGAAAGTGCACCTTTTGCACCGACCGAGTATCTTTTCTTGGCTATGTTGTTACTCCACAGGGAATTGAAGTTGATAAAGCCAAGATTGAAGCTATTGAGAGTTGGCCGCAGCCCAAAACGGTCACACAAGTGAGGAGTTTCCTTGGCCTCGCTGGTTTCTATAGGCGTTTTGTGAGAGATTTCAGCACCATTGCTGCACCTCTCAACGAGCTTACAAAGAAGGATGTACCTTTTGTTTGGGGTACCGCACAGGAAGAAGCCTTCACGGTATTGAAAGATAAGTTGACACATGCTCCTTTACTCCAACTTCCTAATTTCAATAAGACTTTTGAGCTTGAATGTGATGCTAGTGGAATTGAGTGGGCCTAGTCTGAACTATTCTACTTATGATAAAGAATTATATGCTCTTGTTCGGACCTTAGAAACATGGCAACATTATTTATGGCCCAAGGAATTTGTTATACATTCTGATCATGAATCTTTGAAACACATTAAAAGTCAAGCAAAACTGAACCGTCGACATGCTAAATGGGTTGAATTCATTGAGACTTTCCCTTATGTGATTAAACACAAGAAGGGTAAAGAAAATGTTATTGCTGATGCCTTGTCTCGTCGTTATACTATGCTTTCACAACTTGACTTTAAAATATTTGGTTTGGAGACCATCAAGGATCAATATGTTAATGATGCTGAATTTAAAGATGTATTGCAGAATTGTAAGGAAGGGAGAACTTGGAACAAGTTCGTTCTTAACGATGGATTTGTGTTTCGTGCTAACAAGCTATGCATTCCAGCTAGCTCCGTTCGTCTTTTGTTGTTGCAGGAGGCGCATGGAGGAGGATTAATGGGACACTTTGGCGTCAAGAAGACGGAGGATATACTTGCTACACATTTCTTTTGGCCAAAGATGAGACGGGATGTTGAGCGTTTTGTTGCTCGCTGCACTACATGTCAAAGAGCTAAGTCACGACTCAATCCTCATGGTTTATATATGCCTTTGCCTGTACCTAGTGTTCCTTGGGAGGATATATCTATGGACTTTGTTTTAGGTTTACCTAGAACAAAGAAGGGGAGGGATAGCATATTTGTTGTCGTGGATAGGTTCTCGAAAATGGCACACTTTATACCATGTCATAAAAGCGATGATGCTGTTAATGTTGCTGATTTGTTCTTTCGTGAAATTATTCGCTTACATGGTGTGCCAAATACTATTGTTTCAGATCGTGATACTAAATTTCTTAGCCACTTTTGGAGATGTTTATGGGCTAAGTTGGGGACTAAGCTGCTTTTTAGTACTACTTGTCACCCCCAAACTGATGGACAAACTGAAGTAGTCAATAGAACATTGTCTACTATGCTTAGGGCTGTTTTGAAGAATAACAAGAAAATGTGGGAAGAATGCTTGCCTCATATTGAATTTGCTTATAATCGTTCATTGCATTCTACTACTAAGATGTGCCCTTTTGAAATTGTGTATGGTTTCCTACCTCGTGCACCTATTGATTTGTTGCCTCTTCCATCTTCGGAGAAGGTTAATTTTGATGCTAAAGAACGTTCTGAATTGATTTTAAAAATGCATGAGTTAACTAAGGAAAACATTGAGCGTATGAATGCTAAATATAAACTTGCTGGAGATAAGGGTAGAAAACATGTTGTGTTTGCACCTGGAGATCTTGTTTGGTTACATTTGCGTAAAGATAGATTTCCTAATCTGCGCAAATCAAAGCTAATGCCACGTGCTGATGGTCCTTTTAAGGTTTTAGAGAAAATAAATGATAATGCATATAAACTTGAGCTACCTGCAGATTTTGGGGTTAGTCCCACTTTTAATATTGCAGATTTGAAGCCTTATTTGGGTGAGGAAGATGAGCTTCCGTCGAGGACGACTTCATTTCAAGAAGGGGAGGATGATGAGGACATCAATACCATTGTTACACCCACAGCCCCTACTGTTACATATACTGGACCAATTACTAGAGCTCGCGCACGCCAATTAAATTACCAGGTACTTTCGTTTCTTGGTAATGATTCTAATGTTCATGAGATTATGATGCTGCCTAAATTGGATACATTTGTTTTGCTTTCAAATGAAGGGCCTAGCTTGGAGAAGGATGAACATTGGAGCAAGAACACGCATGAAGTTGATGGCATGCGCAAGGGGATCAAGAACGGAGTTACAAGTGATGATTTCAGGACTTTGAAGCCGCCATAAGGAGTGCATGAAGCCATGGACGAAATATACAAGATGCCACTTCATAATATTCGTCCATAGGCTATTCTAGGTGCTGCGTCACCTTATTAATGGGCCAGGCCCATGTAATTTCGAAATACTTAAGTATAGGCTATTTTTAGAGTCCGTATGTGTGGGGAAACAAGAGTTAGGGTTGGTTTCGGACCCCACCCTCAAGGGCCACGAAATTCCCCTCTCTTCCTCCATATATACAGCCCTTAGGGCGTCGTTTAGACTTTGGGTTTTGTTTAGATTAAAAGTTCGCCATAGCTGCAACTTCGCGTACTTCGTTTGTGTCCAACGACCAGACCAAGACGTCACAGAACCCCACCTTGATCAATAAAGCTTTCATCTTATATTCGCAATATCCAGATTGCAATCTTAGTTTCTTGCTTGTTCTTCGTTTGCTCGCAGGAAACAGGCCCTCGTGGTCAGGTTGATCGTGCTCCGGCGTGGTCAATAACCCCTCGGAATTGGTTTAGCGATTGCTAAGGCGCGACGTCTCGCACGTTCGTAGTCGGATCGTCAAGGTCGACTCCCACAGAAAACGATAGCCACCATCTCATCGAAACATCGGGACACCTTTGCCTCTATCACTAGCCATTTAATCTTACCGGTGCATTCTCTCTCTTTTAAATCGTTCTACGGTGTTTCTATTGAGTGGGCCCTAACCCACAGGTCTTTTCCCAGGATCTTACCCGACTCTTCTAATTTTCTCGGAGTTACTCCCAAATTCTTTTCGAAGTTTGACGTAAGAATGAACTGTCATCAGTCAAATGTCTTTCTCCAAGATCT
>NW_024111995.1:0-15020 GCF_003073215.2 Triticum urartu | reverse complement strand
TCGTTGCAGTTCTGGAATACCTGAGTTTAGTTTCGCCGACATCGAAAATCTCTTTTATGCAGTTGTTGGTGAGATAACCTCGACGCCACCCAGTACTGGGGGGAGTTCAGGAGTATTGCCATAACTTGTATAACGGATGCTTTTCGAAGGTTGAGGTAGATGATTTCCGAAGGTTTCTTGGTTATGTGTTGAAGGATGGATACAGCTGGATGTAGGATTTGCTAGTTTTGGGTGAGATATTATGCTTCCCCTGTATCCCCAACACCTGATTGCATAACTGGGAAAGTTTCGGGAGTTTATAAGTGGGAATTCAAGTAGATCTTAGGATATCTTTCCGACAGATGTATGATATGAAATTGGGGTTCGACGTCTAGTGGTCCGTCTATTCACGGTTGGTTTTATAGTGGTCTCATTGTGTCTTAAAGAGTCCTTGGCTATGCCGACTCGGGGACGCTTCGTATGTCATGTGCACTGCCTTGTACATGATGGTGCTGTACGATCGAGCCCGTGTAGGCCCCACCATGAAAACTTTGGACGAAATCTCTATCATATGTTTGTTCCGGCTTATTCTGCAAACCAATCCTTTGTTTTTGTTTTGAGTTGTGGTATTCGAGTTGCTTCGAAGTCAAATGTTGATTCCATACCTCCCCCAAGTGGTGTTCTCATGTTCTTATGTGAATACTAATCCTTCTTGATAATCGAGATTGTCATGTCAATCCTTTTCAACCGGCGTGTTTCTCTTCAAGTGGATCCGATCATTTCAACATCCGCAAGTTCAATTCAAGTCTTCTCAACGGCGTTTGTTTCATCCGTCTCCAAGTGCCTTTGTTTTTTCCGCCCACCTACCCTTTTTCTTCGAGAACTAAGATTTTTTAATCAAATATCCATTTTATTCATGTGAAGTCTCTTCTTTTTTCCTTTCAATGTTCTTATCCGGTGATTCTCATGGTCATTCTAACGGGGCCCCAAGTTCATCATTCTTCATTTTTTTTCTCCGGTGGTTTCAAGTCAAGCTTTGTTGATCATATCTTTTCCTCATTTCAATACCTTCCATACCGGTGCACCTCTTAATCATCTACTCCTCGCTATTCATTTGTTTCGGAGTGCCGAAGATGTCTCAGAAGATTCGTGTTTCCACTCTGCTTTCGTTCAAGATCTTTCGAGGATGTCACCTCATTCAAGCCATTTAATTCAACTGGTGCAACCTCTCTTTTAAATCATTTCAAGGGTGTTTCTTTTGAGTGGGCCTTAACCCACAGGTCATTTTCCAGATCTTACCTGACTCTTCTTATTTTCCCGGCGTTACTCTCAAATTCTTTTCCAAGTTTGACGTAAGAATGAGTTATCATCAGTCAAATGCCTTTCTCCAAGATCGGTTAAATTATTTTCATTTGGCTCAACTTTTCCATTTTTCATCCGGAGTATCTCAACAATTTGGTGGTGTTTCTCATCGTCATTCTCAGATTTTGAAGACCGAAGAAGAGTTTCTTTTAAATATTGCCCCTTTCTCTGCCGTCCTCTCATAATTGTTTTTGGTTGTGAGATTTTTTCACCCATCCAGGAGCAATTCAAGATTCTGTTAGTTTGATTTATCCGGAGCCCATCTAGATTATTCATTCCAGTTTTCAGCTCTCATACTCTAAATATACCGGTGTCTAAATCAAGGATTCTCTAATCAGCTCGTATCTTTTCGTTTTCATGGGTTAAATTCTCTCAGCATCTTCGTTTAAATTGCTAATTTCCCGGTGTGTCTTCATGTTAAATCGTCTTTTCAATTCTTACGGTGGTTCGTTCAAGAGTTTTCTTCCTCGAGTATCATATCTATGCATTCGTGCTTTTCAAATTCTACCAGGATCGTTGAAGAATTTCTCAAGTTTGCGCTATATCTATCTGATCTTTCTACGAGGGATAAGTAGTATGCCAAATCCGTTGCTGTCAGGCAATTTAAATTTGTTGAAGATACGCAGAACATAATTCTTATTCTTGTTTCACCCAAATGATTAATTCCTTATTCCGGAGGCTCATCAAGTTCTCGGTCTATTGTTTCATCCTTTCTTTTCGGAGTCCAGCTCTCTCAAATATATCGTCGCGAAAGATCCATCTAAATCATTACAAGGATTCACCTTGTGTTTTCAACTTCTCTTCTTCTCGTTATCCTTTTGTTTACCGGAGTTCTTCATGAAGGTTTCTACATGGATGGGTTCATTAAGGATTATTTCCTTCTCGAAGTGTTCATCAAGATTCTTTTCAAAAGGAGCTCAAGTTTCTTCATCTTGCAATCCGGAGTGCAATTCTTTCTACCGTATCTTTGGAGGTGGTATTATGTCATTCTTGATAATTGAGTTCATGTTTCCATGAATCACAATGTTTGTTAAGAATGAGGTATTTTAAATCCATCTATCTCGTCATTGGAGTTATCTTGGGTAAAATTTCACCTAAAGCTTCCCTAAGGATTGTTTGCTATTTATGGTAACTCTTAAAGGACCCCAAGTTCTTCTCTTTATTCCTTCCGATGAACAAGTTCCTCTTCTTGTTCTTATCAATCTAATCTTGTTTCGTTAGTGGGCAGAATTTCACCTAAGTTTTTGAGATGTTCTCCATAAGCCCACTACAAGCTTATCTTTCGTTGTTGGTTTTCCAACACTCCATTCGAACCTTCTCCTAAAATATGCTTTTGCAAAACTCATTAAGGTAGAAGATATTGTTTTCTCCTCCGTTCCTTTCATCCATTCTCTCTTTTTCTTCCGGTGGCATTGTGTTGTGCTCTCTTTCAACCCTTCTTCTGTTCTTGTCAGGAACCTTGTTTTTCATGCTATCCTTTTAACCGGAGTGTCGCGTCTCTTTCAAATATCCTCTCATCTTGTCAAGATCATGTTCAATTCCTTCCATTTCCAACCGGAGTGTTGTCGTATTTGATCTCTATCCGTCCGTGTGGTCTCTTTCAACCAGATGCTTACATGTGCTTCTTGTTCATCTGGCAACCTTATTCTTATGTCTTCAACCTACAAGGTTCTAGTATTGATCCTTGTTTTCTTTTCTAACGGAGTGTTTTCAACTCGTCATCTCCGGTATTCCTTTCTCAAAATTGGTTCACCTCTCAGGTTCCTTTGTTTCACTCATTCGTCAAAGAAGCAACTTAGTTTTAACCTCTTCTCTTTCTCTTCCGTTTTCCTCTGGTGCCATTCTAGATCTCGGACGAGATCCTCTCGTAGTTGGTGGAGTGATTGTAACGCCCGAGACCGATGTGCAGTTGTCTCCCAGTTATTCGCCGTCGTTGCCATGTCTTTTGCTTGCGTGTTGCATCTTGTCATGTCATCATGTGCATTGCATCATCATGTTTTCGAAACTTGCATTAGTCCGGGTTCCCCCAGTTCCGCCCGTTGTCCGTTCTGAGCCCAGACACACTTGCACGCGCCCGCGGCATGTCCGAAATAGTATTTTATAAGTGGCCGGAAAATGTTCTCGGAATGGGTGAAGTTGGCGTGTGGTTTTATGTTGTAGGTAGGCCGCCTGCCAAGTTTCATCGCATTCGGAGTTCGTTTGATAGCCCAACGGATAACTATAGCGACATTATAGTCGGTCTAATCGTCGGACGTTTTCGGTCTCCGGAAACAGTTGCCGGGCTGCTCTCTCTTCTCTTCTCTCAACCAAGCCTGCACAGCCCCAACCGCGCCCCGAAACCCTCTCTGCACAGTGCACCGAACCCTCGCACGCGTCGGAAGTGGTCCCGGACCCGACCCGGCAGTCGTCACCGTTGTGTCCGGATCATCCCCAAACATCTACAAAACTCCGTTTTGTTATTTTGGCCTCCCCTAGCTATTTTATTCGCGATCGTCCGATTTGATCGGAGGGACGAGTTAGCCCCTAACCTAATTCATCTGATATAAATATCAGTCTAAACCCTAGCCCTACCGTCCAATACACCCATTCCCATCCCGCCGCCGCCAGCCCAACCACCTCTTTCATGTCTAACTTGGGATCCCTCCACCAACCAGATCTCGACCACCTCCCTCGTTCTGCGCGCCGCCCAAATCTGCTGCAGCCTCGATCCGAGCTCTTTCGATTCGAAGCACCAGAGAACCCCGCCGCCTCGCGAGAGCCTCTCCTCCCTCTTCGATCCAGAGAGTGGAGCTCCTCTGTGCCTTCAACCTGCGCCCCTCCTCCTTCCCGTGCTTCCCCTCTCTTCTTCATCGCTCCCTTGTCTCTGTTTCGTCAACAGGAACTGCATGGCGCCCGAGACCTCTTTGGCAGCACCTCCTCGCCGACCCGCCTGGAGCGCCAAGTCCGCTGGCTTGCCTCCACTTTGATCCAGCAGGAAATGAGAGCCGACGACCTCCATGCTCGGACCCAGCCGCCTCCTGCCACCGTTCACCTCGCCCTGCGCCTCAAGTTCCTCCCGCCTGAGCCCCAAGTCCACCTTGCCCGCGCGAAGTCCCCTGCCGCCATGGCCGCCCGGGAACTTGGAGATCTGCCATCGTCCTGCTGTTTCCCTTCGACGATGGAGCTCCCCGCTGCCAAGTCTAGGACCCCTGCCGCCGTCTTCTACATCCCTGCTGCTGTTGCTTTTTTTAGAGAAGAGGGCAGCAGCGCCTCGTCCCGCTCCTTCGTTGACCGCACTCGGTCTCGCCCGATCCAGCTGCACGTTGTCCGCAACCCCAAGGCCCAGCTGCACACCCTGGCCTGCCTCTTACGCGCCGTGGGCCGTGCCTCCAGGCCCAGTGCGCCCCTTCGCGGCCTGCCAGGCCTTTCGTTCTACTGGGCCAGGCCCATGGCCAAAGTGAGCAGCCCTCAGCGCCCCTTTCCTGTGCACTTCTGGCCTGCCAGTTTTGGCCCGTGGTATCTTTTTTAGTCCAAGGATTTCCATATTATCCTGAAGACTGCAGATTTGCAGAAAAACCCTTGCACTTCATGCATATCCTAACTAATTAACCGTGCATCGGTTTAAAACAAACTTAATATGAAACTTGCTTAGAATTTCATCTAGTTTAATAATATGCAACTTTCATGCATGTTTAAACTATTTAAAATGCTGTTTGATTAAATTTGCTCCTATGCCATGTTAAAATGCTTTAATTCCATACTAAATAACCGTAACTCGGAATTTAATAAACTTTATATGTAAATGGGGTAGAATTTTGCCTAGTTTAACATGGTGGCTTTACTTACATGTTTAAATACTCTAAAAATGGTGTTTAGGGCAGAACAGTACATAACCAAAAATATGCATATGGGGATTTACCGGAATTTGTTGTTCGTTGTTTCCGGCCTCATTTAACCTTGACTAGATAGGTAGTTTACATTTGCTTCACCCCTTGCCATGTTAATAAACATTTAATATTGTTGAGTACCTAACAAGATCAAACTAAATAACTTGTTGTGGTGTTTCGCCAATATGCAACGGAGATGCATGTTGAGCTCCACTTAATTTGTAGGATTGTTTGTGCACTTTGCCATGCCATGCTTCATTAAACGGACATGCATCATACTTGATTGTGCATCATGCCATGATTTTGTGGTGGTTGTTTACTATGTTGTTTGCTCCTTTCCGGTGTTGCTTCTTTGGGTTGGTTCCGATAACGTCGTGTTGTGAGGATTCATTCGTGTACATCCGCTTTGTCTTCTTCATGGACTCGTTCTTCTTCCTTGCGGGATCTCAGGCAAGATGACCATACCCTCGAAATCACTTCTATCTTTGCTTGCTAGTTGCTCGCTCTTTTGCTATGCCTATGCTGCGATACCTACCACTTGCTTATCATGCCTCCTATATTGTTGAACCAAGCCTCTAACCCACCTTGTCCTAGCAAACCGTTGTTTGGCTATGTTACCGCTTTGCTCAGCCCCTCTTATAGCGTTGTTAGTTGCAGGTGAAGATTGAAATTTGTTCCTTGTTGGAACATGGAGATGTTGTTCCTTGTTGGAACATGTTTACTTGTTGGGATATCACAATATACCTTATTTAATTAATGCATCTATATACTTGGTAAAGGGTGGAAGGCTCGGCCTTATGCCTGGTGTTTTGTTCCATTCTGGGCGCCCTAGTTTCCGTCATATCGGTGTTATGTTCCCGGATTTTACGTTCCTTACGCGGTTGGGTATAATGGGAGCCCCTTGACAGTTCGCCTTGAATAAAACTCTTCCAGCAAGGCCCAACATTGTTTTACCATTTTCGCACCGTAGCTTTTCTTTCCCTTGGTAGGCTGCCCAAGGGTCATCTTTATTAAACCCCCGGGCCAGTGCTCCCTGAGTGTTGGTGTCCAAACTGAGCGATGTCCGGAGCTAACCAAGGGGCAACTCTGGGCTGGCCCACCCGACGTCTGGCTCATCCGGTGTGCCCTGAGAATGAGATATGTGCAGCTCCTATCGGGATTTGTCGGCACATCTAGGTGGCTTTGCTGGTCTTGTTTTACCATTGTCGAAATGTCTTGTAACCGGGATTCCGAGTCTGATAGGGTCTTCCCGCTAGAAGGAATATCCTTCGTTGACCGTGAGAGCTTGTGATGGGCTAAGTTGGGACACCCCTGCAGGGTTATGAACTTTCGAAACTGGCGATTGTAAGCCAACTATGTATCTCTTTCCCTTATGTATTACATGGGTTGTGTGAGAGAGATCTCACTTGGCGACATTGCTTTCAATGCGGTTATGCCTCTAAGTCGTGCTTCGACACGTGGGAGATATAGCCGCATCGAGGGCGTTACATGGCCCAAGCCAGCCACGACCACCAAGCAGCGCTCGTTGCCCTCGCATGCAACGACGGTGGCCCGGGGCACCGGCGGCCACGGCAGCAAGGAGGAGCGCAGGTGGGAGGCGGCAGGGCGCGCGAGGTGGGTGAGGCCAGCGAGGCCGACGCGTGGGCGTGTGGCCGTGGGGTCGGGGCATGGCCCAGTGCAGCAGGGGAGAGGCAGTTGGGGCACGGCTGGGCGGCGGTGCCGGAGCTAGCGGCGGCAAGCGCGAGCAGCGGCAGCAGGAGCAGCAGCTACGGGAGTAGGGGCACGGCCCGGGCGGACATACGCGCGAGAGGGCGCGGCCAGGGGCACACCCGGTGCGGGAAAGGGCGACCAGGGGCGCACGGGAGCGGGGCAAGAGCAGCTGCGGGCGCAGCATGCGGACGCGGCGAAGACGAGCTCGTGGACAACGGCGACGGCAACGAATTGAGTCAAGGAAAAGAGGGATAACGGGACAGGAGTTCACAGCAAACTGCGGGAACGTGGTTGGGGTGGCCGGGGACGAAACCAGAGCGGTGGGGCAACGACCGGCGGATGGGCCGGCGATGTACCCAACGAAGACGACGGCGATGGCGAGCTCACGGGAGTTGCGCCGCTCGATACGGTAGCGTAGTCGAAGGAGATGACGGCGGGGAGGCTCCTGGGCGTCTTCTAGTGCTTGGGGAGGTAAGCGGCCGCGGCAATGGCGCGAGGCAGTGTCGTACTGGCACGGTATAACGCCCTCAATGCGGCTATATCTCCCACGTGTCGAAGCACGACTTAGAGGCATAACCGCATTGAAAGCAATGTCGCAAGTGAGGTAATCTTCACACAACCCATGTAATACATAAGAGAAAGAGATACATAGTTGGCTTACAATCGCCACTTCACACAATACGTGAATAAAAACATTACATCAGCCAGATACAATCAAGGTCCGACTACGGAACCAAAATAAAAGAAGACTACCCCAAATGCTACACAGATCCCCGATCGACTCCAACTGGGCTCCACTACTGATCAACTAGAACGAAACAACACAAAGGACAAGATCTTCATCGAGCTCCTCCTTGAGCTTGGTTGCGTCATCCACACGGTTCAACGGCACCTGCAAGCTGGTTTTGGAAGTATCTGTGAGTCACGGGGACTCAACAATCTCACACCCTCGCGATCAAGACTATTTAAGCTTATGGGTAAGGTAAAGGTATGAGGTGGAGCTGCAGCAAGCGACTAGCATATTTGGTGGCTAACATATTCGCAAAAGAGAGTGAGAAGAGAAGGAAAAAGCACGGTCGATGAACTATGATCAAGAAATGATCCTAGAACAACCTACGTCAAGCATAACTCCAACACCGTGTTCACTTCCCGGACTCCGCCAAGAAGAGACCATCACGGTAACACACGCGGTTGGTGCATTTTAATTAAGGTCAACTTAAGGTTTTCTACAACCGGACATTAACAAATTCCCATCTGCCCATAACCGCGGGCATGGTTTTCGGAAGTTCAAATCCCTGCAAGGGTGTCCCAACTTAGCCCATCACAAGCTCTCATGGTCAACGAAGGAGATTCCTTCTAGCGGGAAGACCCGATCAAACTCGGAATCCCGGTTACAAGACATTTTGACAATGGTAAAACAAGACCAGCAAAGCCACCCAGATGTGCCGACAAATCCCGATAGGAGCTGCACATATCTCGTTCTCAGGGCACACCGGATGAGCCAGACGTCGGGTAAGCCAGCCCAGAGTTGCCCCTGGTAGCCTCGGACATCGCTCAGTTTGGACCAACACTTAGAGAAGCACTGGCCCGGGGGGTTAAAATAAGATGACCCTTGAGCCGACCGACTCAAGGGAAAGAAAAAGGCTAGGTGGAAAATGGTAAAACCAATGTTGGGCCTTGCGGGAGGAGTTTTATTCAAGGCGAACTGTCAAGGGGTTCCCACTATAACCCAACCACGTAAGGAACGTAAAATCCGGGAACATAACACCGATATGACGGAAACTAGGGCGGCAAGAGTGGAACAAAACACCAGGGATAAGGCCGAGCCTTCCACCCTTTACCAAGTATATAGATGCATTAATTAGATAAGATATATTGTGATATCCCAACAAGTAAACATGTTCCAACAAGGAACAACATATCGATGTACCAACAAGGTACAAACTTCCTCTTCACCTGCAACTACCAACGCTATAAGAGGGGCTGAGCAAAGCGGTAACATAGCCAAACAACAGTTTGCTAGGACAAGGTGGGTTAGAGGTTTGGTTCAACAATATGGGAGGCATGATAAGCAGGTGGTAGGTATCGCAGCATAGGCATAGCAAAAGAGCGAGCAACTAGCAAGCAAAGATAGAAGTGATTTCGAGGGTATGGTCATCTTGCCTGAAATCCCGCAAGGAAGAAGAACGAGTCCATGAAGAAGACAAACGGACGTAGTCGAACGGGTCCTCACAAACGCGGCGTTAACGGAACCAACCCGAAGAAGCAACACCGGAAAGAAGCACACAACATAGTAAATAAACAACACATGGACATGGCATGATGCACAACCAAGTATGATGCATGTCCGGTTTAATGATACATGGCATGGCATGGCAAAGTGCAACAAACAACACTACAACTTAAGTGGAGCTCAATATGCAACGCATATTGAAGAAAACACCACATGACTTATTTAGTTCTCTCTCGTTTATGTACCCAACAAGATTAAATGTTGATTAACATGGAAAGAGGGTGAAGCATAATAAAACTACCTAACTAGGCAAGTTTAAATGAGGCCGGAAGCAACGGACAACAATTCCGATAAATCCCCATATGCATATACTAGGTTTGGTACTGTTCTGCCCTAAACACAATTTTAGAGTTGTTAAACATGCAAAGTGATTCCACCATGTTAAACTAGGCATTTTCCTACCCCATTTACATATAAAGTTTATTAAATTTGGAGCTACGGTTATTTAGTTATGAATTAAAGCATTTTAACATGGCATAGGAGCAAATTTAACCAAACATCATTTTAAACATTTTAAACATGGATGAATGTGGCATATTATGAAACTAGACAAAATTCTAAGCAACTTTCATATTAAGTTTGTTTAATTTGGATGCACGGTTTGAGAGTTATTAAATGCATGAACAGCAGGGGGTTTTCTGTAAATATGCAAACTCCTGGAAATTAGAAAAATTGTCCTCTCAGGAAAAACAACACGGGCCAGATCTGAGGAAAACTGGGCCGGGGGAACTGCTCACGCTGGGCCAACAGAGAGAAAGAAAGAAAAAAAACAAGGAGGCGCTGGTGCCTCACCATGGGCCTTGCCCAGTCGGAGGAAGAAGCAGGCCGCGAAGGGAGGCGCTGGCGAGATCTGGGCCTGGCACGGCCTCGGTCAACGTAGGTAGGAGCGCGCGGTGGTGGCCTGCAGCGTGCGTGTCGTGGGACTTGGCGTGCGGGCGCAGTGACCTGAAGAAGGCGGCGCTGATGGTAGGGAACGGCCGGGAACAGGGGTATCCGGCCCGGATCTGGTTCGTGGCGGCTTGGGGAGGCGGACGAACTCCAAGACGGGTGCGCCGTGCGGGTCAACGGGGATGAACGGGCGAACTATTGTTGCTCGTTCTCTGCTCGCCAGAGGCTGAACGACGGCGCTGAAGGTCAAATGCAGGGCGGCAGCGGGACTTGGTGCGGCGACGGCGAACTGGAGGGGCGCTGTCCTTTCCAGGAACTGATGGAGACGACAGCTACAGGGACTCCGGCAGTGGCAGGTGCTCGAGGCGGCGACCATGGCATCGTTCCTGCAACTGGAGAGAGCGAGCATGAGAGAAAGACATGGATGGGGAGGACAAGGAAGAAGAAGGGGAAGAGGAGGTCAGGAGGAAGAGATCCAGCGCTGGCTGGCTCCGGTGGCCTGCCGGATCAGCGAGCAACGGCGGTAGGTGATGGGGAAGAGGCCGGGAACAGGCTTCCTGCTCGATCTGGTGGCGGGCGCGAGGATGGTTCGAAGGGAGGAGGTGGAGGCTGCTGGTTGGATGGAATCGGTGGTTGGTGGAGGCTAAAAAGATTGGATCGGGTGCGGGCTTGGATCGAGGAGGAGCAGAAGAGCGATGGTTGGTGGTCTTGATCAGGAGGGGATCCCAAGGAGGAGGAGATAGTGGGCTGGCGGCGGCGGAGGATGGGACAAGATCCCTAGTTTCTAGGGTTTGGTCTAGATTTAGACTAGGGAGTATATATATATAAGGAAAGAGGGAGAGTTTAGGGGCTAACGGAACCCTCCGATCGTAAATGGACGACCAAGAATAAAAGGTTAGAGGAGTCCAAATAAGAAAACGATGATGTTATGTAGATGTTAGGGGATGATTCGGACACAGCGGTAACGACTGTCCGGGTCGGGTCCGGGACAGATTTCGGACGCGTGTGGGAGGAGGTCCGTGGACTGACGAGAGAGGTTAGGTAGGGCCTGGCGGTGAGAGGTAGACTGCATAGACGGTCTCGAGCTGAGAGAAGAGAAGAGAGCCCCGGCGACTGTTTTCGGAGACCGAAAACGTCCGACGTTAGACCGGCTATAATGCCGCTATAGTTTAACGGTTGGGCTATCAAACGAACTCTGAATGCGATGAAACTTGACAGGCGGTCTATCTACACTATAATAAGACAGCACGCCAACTTTCAACCCATTCCGAGAACATTTTCCGGTCACTTATAAAATAATATTTCGGACATGCCGCAGGCGCGTGCAAGTGTGGTATTGGCTCAGAAAGGACAACGGGGAGAACTGGGATAACCCGGACAAATGCAGGTTTTGAAAACATGATGATGCAATGCACATGATGCAATGACAAGATGCACGCGCAACCGAATGACATGGCAATGACGGCGAATAACTGGAAGACACCTGGCGCAACGGTCTCGGGGCGTTACAACACTCTACCACTACGAGAGGATCTCGTCCCGAGATCTAGAATGGCACCGGAGGGCAAACGGAAGAGAAAGAGAAGAGGTAAAGCTAAGTTGCTTCTTTGGCAAACGAGTGAAACCACGAGCCTTGAGAGGTTGAACAAATTGAAAAGAATAATACAACGGAGATGAACAAAGTGGAAAACACTCCGTTGGCTAAGGAGTCATAAATACGGCGAAAAAGACGAGCTTAAGTGACAAGATAGACATTGAAGCCACTCCGGTCAAAACAAAATAGAGAGGGAATAAGAATGATATAATTTGGACATCACTCTGACTGAAAATGGAAGGAATAAACTAGAACTTGACAAGACGAGAGGATACTTGATGAAATCCACAACACACTGCCTCCAGAACTATTGAAAGAATGGCACAAGGGGTAAGAACGATTTTTAGACAGCACTCCGGTTAAATGGATAAGCAAAGGAAAGGAAAATGATCTTGATAAAACAAGTAGATGGGTTGAAGAGAGCAGTATCGCAATGCCTCCGGAAGGAAGAAATAGAAGATAGATAATTGAAATAAAAGAGTGGGGAAGAAAATGCCAACTTCTATCACAAAAGCGCTTGAAAAGGCATCCTTAGGAGAAAGGTCGAAGGGAATTGTTAGAAAATCAACAACGAAAAAGAGTAAGCTTGTAGTGGGCTTATGGAGAACATCTCAAAATTATGAGGTGACAACCTGCCACTCACGGGAAAAAAAGTTGGATTGATATGAACAAGAAGACGAAAAAGTATTTCACCGAGAGGATAAAGAAGAGCTTGGGTCCTTTATAAGCACCATAGATAGCAACAAACCTTAGGGAAGGTTTTAGGTGAAATATAACCCAAGATAACTTCAACGAAGAGGTTGATGGATTTAAAATACCTAAATCTTAACAACATGTGAATCATGAAACATAAACCCAAATTATCAAGAATGGCATAATACCACCTCCAATAATATGGTAGAAAGAATTGCACTCCGGATTGCAAGATGAAGAATGCTTGAGCTCCTCTGAAAAGAATCTTGATGAACACTTCGAGAAGGAATTAAATCCTTTATGAACCAACATGTAGCGCCTCCATGAAGAACTCCGGTAAACAAAAGGATAACGAAAAGAAAGAGAAGTTGAAAACACAAGGTGAAACCTTGTAATGA
This sequence comes from Triticum urartu, assembly GCF_003073215.2. NCBI lineage: Eukaryota > Viridiplantae > Streptophyta > Magnoliopsida > Poales > Poaceae > Triticum > Triticum urartu. The sequence continues at coordinate 2,237 of NW_024111995.1, read as the reverse complement.
TTTAGATGGATCTCCGTGATAATTAGAGCTTGGAACTCCGAGAAAAAAAGAAGAACAACTGAAAACAAGAATTTATTCATCATGAACAACTTCCGAAAAAGAAAAGATGAAGCATCTCGGAACCGAGAATGTGATATGATGAACCACTCCGGAAAGCAAGAATTAAATTTACTCGATGAAACAAGAATAAGAATTATGTTATGCGTATCCTTCACCAATTAAATTGATGACAAAGAACGGATTTGGCACAGTATTTATTCTCGTGGAAAGGATTAAAGAGAGATATAACATAAACTTGGGAAGGTCTTCAACGAACCACCGATAGGATTGGAACATCGAATAAATTGATACGATAACAAAGGAAGAGAAATCTTGAATGAACCACCGTAAGAATTGGAAATGAACGAAGTAGGGGTGAATCACTGGTATAATTAGCAAATGAACAAAGATATATGAGAGAGTTTAGATACAAGAGGACGAATAGATCACGAACTTAATAGAGAATATTTGAATGATGCACCGGTAAGATTTGGGGAACGAGAGCTGAAAGATGAGAATGAATAACTTTGAGATGATGGGCTCCGGATAACAAACTGAGAAGACTCTTGAAATGCTCCGGATGAGAGAAAAGAATTCTCACAATCGAAAGCAATTATGAGAGGGTGGCCTCACACTAGAACTGAGAATCCTGAGAGAAGGAATAAGATTTAGAGAAAAACTCCTTCAGTCTTCAAATCCGAGACGACAGAGAAACACCACCAAGAATTGATTAGGCACTCCGGAATGAATAAATGGAAGAGGTTGAGCCAACGATGAAAAGATTTGACAGATCTTGGAGAAGACATTTAACTGATGATAATTCATTCTTACGTCAAACTTTTTAAATGAATTTGAGAATAACTCCGGTAAAATTAGAAGAGTCAGGTAAGATCCTGGGAAAAAGACCTGTGGGTTAGGGCCCACCCAAAAAGAAACGCCGTTGAAAATCTTGGAAGATAGATTGCACCGGTTGAATTGAAAGGCTTGAATGAGATAACATCCTCGAAAGATCTTGAGCGGATGAGTGGAAACGAATCTTCTGGATATCTTGGCACTCCGAAACAATTGAATAGCGAGAAGTGGATGATTAAGAGGTGCACCGGCATAAAAGAAGGTATTGAAATGAGAAAAGATATGATCAACAAAGCTTGAATTGGATCCACCGGAGAGGAAAGAATGAAGAATGATGAACTAGTAGAGATCTTCTTGAGAACCACCGGGTAAGAATATTGACGGAAAAAAATGGAGAGACTTCACATCAATAAAATGATACTTGATTGAGAAATCTGAGTCCTTGAAGAAAAGGGTGGATGGGCGGGAAAAAAAAAGGCAACTTGGAACGGATGAAGCAAACACCGTTGACGAAGCTGATAATTGATCTTGCGGATGTCGAAATGATCGGATCCACTTGAAGAGAAAAAACACACACCGGTTAAAAGGATTGACATGACAATCTCGATTATCAAGAGGATTAGTATTCACATAGGAACATGAGAACACCGCTTAGGAAAAGTATGGAATCAACATTTGACTTCGGAGCAACTCGAATACCACAACTCAAAAACAAAACGAGGATTGGCTTGCAGAATAAGGCGGAACAAACATATGATAGAGATTTCGTCCGAAGTTTTCGTGGTGGGGCCTACACGGGCTCGATCGTACAGCACCATCATGTACAAGGCAGTGCACATGACATACGAAGCGTCCCCGAGTCGGCATAGCCAAGGACTCTTTAAGACACAGCGAGACCACTGTAAAACCAACCGTGGATAGGCGGACCACTAGACGTCGAACCCCAATTTCATATCATACATCTGTCAGAAAGATATCCTAAGAGCTACTTGAATTCCCACTTATAAACTCCTGAAATTTTCCGGTTATGCAATCAAGTGTTGGGGAACAGGGAAGCATAATATCTCACCCAAAACTAACAAATCCTACATGCAGCTGTAATCCATTCCTTCAACACATAACCAAAAACCTTCGGAAATCATCTACCTCAACCTTTAAAAAGCATCCGTTATACGAGTTATGGCAATACTCCCGAACTCCCGCACCAGTACCGGGTTGGCGTCGAGGTCTCACAACAACTGCATTAAAGAGGATTTTCGAATGTCGACGAAAACTAATCTCAGTATTCCAGAACTGCAACGATAAAATTGTGACGACAACACCTCGGAGCTCAACTCCCCGGGACA
>NW_024111994.1:0-44689 GCF_003073215.2 Triticum urartu | reverse complement strand
TATACAGACTTTTGGAGAAGCCTGTATTTACAAGAAAGTGAGTGGGAGCTCTGTAGCATTTCTAATATTATATGTGGATGACATATTGTTGATTGGAAATGATATAGAATTTCTGGATAGCATAAAGGGATACTTGAATAAGAGTTTTTCAATGAAAGACCTCGGTGAAGCTGCTTTATATTGGGCATTAAGATCTATAGAGATAGATCAAGACGCTTAATTGGACTTTCACAAAGCACATACCTTGACAAAGTTTTGAAAAGTTCAAATGGATCAAGCAAAGAAAGGGTTCTTGCCTGTGTTACAAGGTGTGAAGTTGAGTAAGACTCAATGTCCGACCACTACAGAAGATAGAGAGAAAATGAAAGATGTTCCCTATGCTTTAGCCATAGGCTCTATCATGTATGCAATGCTATGTACCAGACCTGATGTGTGCCTTGCTATAAGTTTAGCAGGGAGGTACCAAAGTAATCCAGGAGTAGATCACTGGACAGCGATCAAGAACATCCTGAAATACCTGAAAAGGACTAAGGATATGTTTCTCGTATATGTAGGTGACAAAGAGCTCATCATAAATGGTTACGTTGATGCAAGCTTTGACACTGATCCGGAACATTCTAAATCGCAAACCGGATACGTGTTTATACTGAATGGTGGAGCTGTCAGTTGGTGCAGTTCTAAACAAAGCGTTGTGGCGGGATCTACATGTGAAGCGGAGTACATAGCTGCTTCGGAAGCAGCAAATGAAGGAGTCTGGATGAAGGAGTTCATATCCGATCTAGGTGTCATACCTAGTGCATCGGGTCCAATGAAAATCTTTTGTGACAATACTGGTGCAATTGCCTTGGCAAAGGAATCCAGATTTCACAAGAGAACCAAGCACATCAAAAGATGCTTCAATTCCATCTGGGATTTAGTCCAGGTGGGAGACATAGAAATTTGCAAGATACATACGGATCTGAATGTTGCAGACCCGTTGACTAAGCCTATTCCACGAGCAAAACATGATCAGCACTAAAGCTCCATGGGAGTTAGAATCATTACTGTGTAATCTAGATTATTGACTCTAGTGCAAGTGGGAGACTGAAGGAAATATGCCCTAGAGGCAATAATAAAGTTATTATTTATTTCCCTATATCATGATAAATGTTTATTATCATGCTAGAATTGTATTAACCGGAAACATGATACATGTGTGAATACATAAACAAAGTGTCACTAGTATGCCTCTACTTGACTAGCTCGTTGATCAAAGATGGTTAATGTTTCCTAACCATAGACATGAATTGTCATTTGATTAACGGGATCACATCATTAGGAGAATGATGTGATTGACTTGACCCATTCCATTAGCTTAGCACTTGATCGTTTAGTTTGTTGCTATTGCTTTCTTCATGACTTATACATGTTCCTATGACTATGAGATTATGCAACTCCTATTTACCGGAGGAACACTTTGTGTGCTACCAAACGTCACAACGTAACTGGGTGATTATAAAGGTGCTCTACAGGTGTCTCCAAAGGTACTTGTTGGGTTGGCGTATTTCGAGATTAGGATTTTGTCACTCTGATTGTCGGAAAGGTATCTCTGGGCCCACTCGGTAATGCACATCACTTAAGCCTTGCAAGCATTGCAACTAAATAGTTAGTTACGGGATGATGTATTACGGAACGAGTAAAGAGACTTGCCGGTAACAAGATTGAACTAGGTATTGAGATACCGATGATCGAATCTCGGACTAGTAACATACCGAAGACAAAGCGAACAACGTATGTTGTTATGCAGTCTGACCGATAAAGATCTTCGCAGAATATTGTGGGAGCCAATATGAGCATCGAGGTTCCGCTATTGGTTATTGACCTGAGACATGTCTCGGTAATGTATACATAGTTCTCGAACTTGTAGGGTCCGCACGCTTAAAGTTTCAATGAAAGTTATATCAGTTTTGATGTACCGAAGGTTGTTCGGAGTCCCGGATGTGATCACGGACATAACGAGGAGTCTCGAAATGGCGAGACATGAATATTGATATATTGGAAGCTTATATTTAGATATCGGAAGTGTTCCGGGTGAAATCGGGATTTTACCGGAGTACCGGAGGGTTACCCGAACCCCCCGGGGGATTAATGGGCCATAGTGGGCCTTAGTGGAGAAGAGGAGAGGCGGCCAAGGCAGGGCCGGCCCCTCCCCCTTGTCCGAATAGGACAGGGAGAGGGGGCGGCGCCCCCCTTTCCTTCCTCTCTTCCTTCTCTTTCCCCCCTTCTCCTAATCCAACAAGGAAAGGGAGGGAGTCCTACTCCCGGTGGGAGTAGGACTCCTCCTGGCGCGCCTCCTCCCTGGCCGGCCTCCTCTCCCTCCCTTGATCCTTTATATACGGGGGCAAGGGTGCACCCTAGAGACACAACAATTGATTTGATCTTTTATCCGTGTGCGGTGCCCCCTTCCACCATAGTCCACCTCGATAATACTGTGGCGGTGCTTAGGCGAAGCCTTGCGTCAGTAGAACATCATCATCGTCACCACACCGTCGTGCTGACGAAACTCTCCCTCAACACTCGGCTGGATCGGAGTTTGAGGGACGTCATCGGGCTGAACGTGTGCTGAACTTGGAGGTGCCGTGCGTTCGGTACTTGATCGGTCGGATCGTGAAGACGTACGACTACATCAACCCTGTTGTGCTAACGCTTCCGCTTTCGGTCTACGAGGGTACATGGACAACACTCTCCCCTCTCGTTGCTATGCATCACCATGATCTTGCATGTGCGTAGGAATTTTTTTTGAAATTACTACGTTCCCCAACAACACGGCTATCAAATCCCAAGCACTGGTGGATTTCATCAATGATTGGACAGAGTTGCAGACGCCTGAGGAAAAGCCGGATAGCACATATTGGACTATCCACTTTGATGGATCCAGACAGCTGGAGGGCTCGGGGGCTAGAGTTGTTTTGACTTCCCTATGAGGTGGCAAGTTTTCCTATGTTTTCCGGTTAATGTTCCCCTGTACTAACAATGCATCAGAGTATGAGGCCTTACTCCATGGTCTTCGGATGGCTAAGGAGATGAGCTTAAGCCGGGTGAGGTGTTTTGGTGATTCAGATCTGGTGGCTCAGCAAGTTTCTCGCACTTGGGATTCCAAGGATCCTCTTATGGCGGCTTATCACCGGGAAGTTGATGCCATTGCAGGTCATTTCAAGGGTTACCAAGCTGAACATATTGATCGTCAGAAGAACGAGGCGGCTGATACTTTAAGCCGGCTAGGATCTCAGCGTAAGCCAGTGCCGCCCAATACGCTTTTGGATATTCTGCTTAACCCATCTGTGAAAGTGCCTACAGAGGAGGACCTTGTTGTTCCTGACCCAGAAGAACAACTGGTGGCGGCTCTCCATGCTATTCCTGATTGGACGGTTCCGTATTTGGCTTACATGACCCAGGGTGAGTTGCCAGAGGATGAGGTCTTGTCCAGTCAGATAACCCGGCGGTCTAAGTCAATGACGATTGTCAATGGAGAGTTGCACCATCGCAGCATTACAGGAGCGTTTCAACATTGCGTCTCTCCTGAAGAAGGCTATGAGATTTTACAATAAATCCACGAAGGATATTATGGTCATCACACCGGCTCTAAATCTCTGGTAGGCAAGGCTTTCCGTCATGGGTTTTATTGCTAACGGCTCATACCGATGCTGAGGATTTGGTAAGCAGATGTGACGGCTGTCAGAAATTTGCACGACGAGCTCATGTGCGGGCTCAAGAATTGAGGATGATTCCAGTTACTTGGCTGTTTGCAACTTGAGGGCTTGATATGGTTGGGCCTTTCAAAAGGTCCAAGGATAAGAATACCCACCTCTTGGTGGCGGTTGATAAGTTTACTAAGTGGATTGAAGCAGAGCCGGTTAGTAAATGTGATGCGACAATGGCGGTTCAATTCATGAAGAAGTGATTTTCCGTTTTGGCTTTCCGCACAGCATCATAACAGATAATGGCACTAATATTTCTAAAGGTGCTATGGAAGAATTTTATCAACGGGAGCATATCCTACTTGATGTTTCCTCTGTAGCTCACCCTCAATCCAATGGGTAGGCATAACGAGCAAATCAGGAGATTCTGCGGGGTATCAACCCCCGACTTATGGTTCCTTTACAGAGAATGCCGGGTTGTTGGGTGGAGGAGTTACCTTCAGTGTTATGGAGCATCAACACAACCCCAACAGGTCTATGGGTTACACACCCTTATTTATGGTTTATGGGGCAGAGGCGGTTCTCCCTAGTGACATTCGTGACGATTCACCCCGAGTGACGGCTTATGTTGAGGTCGACAATGAGAAGGCGCGTCAATACGCACTTGACTTATTGGATGAGGAGCGTGACCTCGCGGCGGCTCGTTCGCGATTTACCAGTGAGACCTACGGCGTTATCACATCCGCCGGGTCAAAACTAGAACCTTTCAAGAAGGCGACTTAGTGCTTCGGCTCATCCAAGATCAGGCAGACATGCACAAGTTATCACCACCTTGGGAAGTACCTTTTGTGGTCAGCAAGAATCTACATAATGGGTCATACTACCTTATTGATGTTCAAGACAACAAGGACTCACACACATCGGAGGAGTAGACCCGTCGGCCGTGGAACATTGCTCATCTTCGGCCCTACTATACTTGAGCCTCTGCTCTCATGATGTACATAGTTATCTGATGTATATATTATAAACAGTATAATAAAGCCGGCATCCCTAACAATTCAGGGCCTCTGTTGTTTTACTTATTCAAAGCTAAGTCTTTATCATCATTTAAGAGGCTTGACGCCCACAACTTCCAGGACCAAAGAGAGTTGGATGCATAGCACATCTCAAACATAGGTCCTTGATGATCACTTGGGGGCTTCCTGCTCATTGAGCATAGCTGTCAGTACCCTCTTGATCAGGCGCAATGCCAAAACTTATATGATCACTTGGGGGCTTCCTGCTTATCGAGCATAGCTGTCAGTACCCACGTGATCAGCGCAAGACCAAAAGGTTATATGATCACTTGGGGGCTTCTTGTTCAAACATAGGTGTATTCACCAAAGATAACATAGTTGTCGGTACCCTTTTGATCGGCTCAACGCCACGATTGTAAGTATGTCACTTGGGGGGCTTCCTGTTCAAACATAGGCGTATTCGACCAAATAGAACATAGTGTTACTACCCTCTTGACCAGGTTTGTTCAAACATAGGCGTATTCGACCAAAGAGAACAAACTCTTACCGGGTCGTCCTGCCTGTAACACCAGCTGCTTCAACTCGATCAGGTCATCCTGATTGACCCGCCAAACTCTTAACAATCAGTCTTTATGGCGTATTCAACCAAGATCTGAGCTCGATTAAGGTTCAAACAACGGCTTGTCATGTGAGAGTACGGTTTACAGAGTCAAATGGATCCAGGCTTCATAAGCCGCCTTCCTTGAAACTTGGATAAATTGGCCCATGATACTGGTGCTCCGGCCCCGCGTACTCCTCATAAGTCTTTGAGCAAGACCAGACTTATCTAGGGTTCAAATGTCGATTGGGCACACTGTGACTCAGGATCACGGCAGCACGAACAGTCCAGTGGATTTGGCTAGTTTCATTGAAGATGACAATTTAATTTGACAGTCTACAAAAGCCTGAATTTCTTTTGATTTATTATTCGTATTTGAGTTTTTTCGTTGCTTTCCAGTTTTTTATGAGTCGGGCCCAGCTGCCGTTTTTACGACTTACATTGGAAGCACACTTTGGGTTTATACAACCCGTTGGGAGGGCAAACTCTACATCGCCAAAGCATAATGAATACCATGGTTGAAGTTATAGTTCTCACACCTATAAATTGCATGAAACTGATAAGCCGGCAATTTAAGTATATATCACAGGTATGTTATTTTACTTAGTAGTTATCAAACTGGCCCTGGTCATGGACTATTTCGTCACCAGCGGCTTTAATTGGGTATCATGACCCGCCCGGTGCCGCCAGGGCCCTTGTGTTTTTTTGTGTGTAGGATCATAATAATTCAAATATGCATAAGTCAAAGACTATCATACAAAGAGTGCTTTTTTAAACCCGTGGATCATTAGTATTACGGAAAACAGAAAACATGCGCGATGGCACGACAAATTCATGTTTTAACTACCCTATTACATAGCTCCATGAGCCAACATGAGGTCAAGTGTTTTGTCAAAGCTTAAGTCTTTAACCCGCCTGGCGGTTCACTCTTGTTGGTCTTGCTGACGGTAGGCCTCCGGTTCATCCCTTGCCAGTTCTTCTTCCTCCTCGACTGTCTGGAAGTTTGGTTTGAGCAGTCAAAGCCATGCAAGGCGAGGAATTCAGCCTCGTCGTCAATCAGATTGGACGGGTCAATATCAGGGGCGAAAGTGTGCTTACGAATCGGCGGAATTAAGTCCATCACCTTGTACGCAAGCGTCTACATCTTCTAATTATCCTCATCAGAAGCCGTCTGATATTTGGAAAGATTGGTTTCTTCAGCAATGACTGTTGCATGAGGATGAATCTCTTTGACACAGGCGGCAAAGTCTTGATGATCGAAGGAAGTTCCATCTTCCTTTAAGCTAGGATACCCACTAGCTACATCTGCCGGGTCTAATTCTGGTACCCATGCTTTGGCACGGCTCAAGGCTATTACAGCTCCGGCTCTAGTGTTGGAAATATGCCCTAGAGGCAATAATAAATTGATTATTATTATATTTCCTTGTTCATGATAATCGTTTATTATCCATGCTAGAATTGTATTGATAGGAAACTCAGATACATGTGTGGATACATAGACAACACCATGTCCCTAGTAAGCCTCTAGTTGAGTAGCTCGTTGATCAATAGATGGTTACGGTTTCCTGACCATGGACATTGGATGTCGTTGATAACGGGATCACATCATTAGGAGAATGATGTGATGGACAAGACCCAATTCTAAGCATAGCACTAGATCGTGTAGTTCGTATGCTAAAGCTTTTCTAATGTCAAGTATCATTTCCTTAGACCATGAGATTGTGCAACTCCCGGATACCGTAGGAGTGCTTTGGGTGTATCAAACGTCACAACGTAACTGGGTGACTATAAAGGTATACTACAGGTATCTCCGAAAGTGTCTGTTGGGTTGGCACGAATCGAGACTGGGATTTGTCACTCTGTGTAAACGGAGAGGTATCTCTGGGCCCACTGGTAGGACATCATCATAATGTGCACAGTATGATCAAGGAGTTGATCACGGGATGATGTGTTACGGAACGAGTAAAGAGACTTGCCGGTAACGAGATTGAACAAGGTATCGGGATACCGACGATCGAATCTCGGGCAAGTATCGTACCGATAGACAAAGGGAATTGTATACGGGATTGATGAATCCTGACATCGTGGTTCATCCGATGAGATCATCGTGGAACATGTGGGAGCCAACATGGGTATCCAGATCCCGCTGTTGGTTATTGACCGAGAACGTCTCGGTCATGTCTGCATGTCTCCCGAACCCGTAGGGTCTACACACTTAAGGTTCGATGATGCTAGGTTATAAAGGAAGTTTGTATGTGGTTACCGAATGTTGTTCGGAGTCCCGGATGAGATCCCGGACGTCACGAGGAGTTCCGGAATGGTCCGGAGGTAAAGATTTATATATGGGAAGTCCTGTTTTGGTCACCGGAAGAGTTTCGGGGTTTATCGGTAACGTACCGGGACCACCGGGAGGGTCCCGGGGGTCCACCAAGTGGGGCCACCAGCCCCGGGGGGCCACATGGGCTGTAGGGAGTGTTCCTTGGCCTACATGGGCCAAGGGCACCAGCCCCACTAAGGCCCATGCGCCTAAGAGGTGGAAAGGGGGCAAACCCTAATGGGATATGGGCCTTAGGGCCCATATTGGTGCGCCTCTCTCTCCCATCCACTCTTGGCCGCCCCCCTTGCTCCCCATCTAGGGCTGCCGCCCCCCCTAGGGGTGGGAACCCTAGAGGGGGCGCAGCCCCTCCCCTTCCCTATATATATTGAGGCATTGGGCTGCCCAGAAGACACGCGATTCGATCTCTCGTTGGTGCAGCCCTGCATCTCTCTCTCCCTCCTCTTCTGTGGTGCTTGGCGAAGCCCTGCAGGATTGCCACGCTCCTCCATCACCACCACGCGTTGTGCTGCTGCTGGATGGAGTCTTCCTCAACCTCTCCCTCTCTCCTTGCTGGATCAAGGTTGGGAGACGTCACCGGGCTGTACGTGTGTTGAACGCGGAGGTGCCGTCCGTTCGGCACTTGGTCATCGGTGATTTGAATCACGACGAGTACGACTCCATCAACCCCGTTCACTTGAACGCTTCCGCTTAGCGATCTACAAGGGTATGTAGATGCACTCTCCTTCCCCTCGTTGCTAGTCTCTCCATAGATAGATCTTGGTGACACGTAGGAAAATTTTGAATTTCTGCTACGTTCCCCAACAGTGGCATCATGAGCTAGGTCTATGCGTATTTCTATGCACGAGTAGAACACAAAGTAGTTGTGGGCGTTGATTTTGTTCAATATGCTTGCCGTTACTAGTCTTATCTTGATTCGGCGGCATCGTGGGATGAAGCGGCCCGGACCGACCTTACACGTACTCTTACGTGAGACAGGTTCCACCGACTGACATGCACTAGTTGCATAAGGTGGCTAGCGGGTGTCTGTCTCTCCCACTTTAGTCGGATCGGATTCGATGAAAAGGGTCCTTATGAAGGGTAAATAGCAATTGGCATATCACGTTGTGGTTTTGCGTAGGTAAGAAACGTTCTTGCTAGAAACCCATAGCAGCCACGTAAAACATGCAAACAACAATTAGAGGACGTCTAACTTGTTTTTGCAGGGTATGCTATGTGATGTGATATGGCCAAAAGGATGTGATGAATGATATATGTGATGTATGAGATTGATCATGTTCTTGTAATAGGAATCACGACTTGCATGTCGATGAATATGACAACCGGCAGGAGCCATAGGAGTTGTCTTTATTTATTTATGACCTGCGTGTCAACATAAACGTCATGTAATTACTTTACTTTATTGCTAACCGTTAGCTGTAGTAGTAGAAGTAATAGATGACGAGACAACTTCATGAAGACACGATGATGGAGATCATGATGATGGAGATCATGGTGTCATGCCGGTGACGATGATGATCATGGAGCCCCGAAGATGGAGATCAAAAGGAGCAAATGATATTGGCCATATCATGTCACTATTTGATTGCATGTGATGTTTATCATGTTTTACATCTTATTTGCTTAGAACGACGGTAGTAAATAAGATGATCCCTCATTAAAATTTCAAGAAAGTGTTCCCCCTAACTGTGCACCGTTGCGACAGTTCGTAGTTTCGAAGCACACGTGATGATCGGGTGTAGATTCTTACGTTCAATACAACGGGTGTTGACGAGCCTAGATGTACACATGTCGACACATGCAAACACTTAGGTTGACTTGACGAGCCTAGCATGTACAGACATGGCCTCGGAACAGAAGACCGAAAGGTCGAGCATGAGTCGTATGGTAGATACGATCAACATGAAGATGTTCACCGATGATGACTAGTCCGTCTCACGTGATGATCGGACACGGCCTAGTTGACTCGGATCATGTAATCACTTAGATGACTAGAGGGATGTCTATCTGAGTGGGAGTTCATAAGATGAACTTAATTATCCTGAACATAGTCAAAAGGTTCGCAAATTATGTCGTAGCTCGCGCTTCAGTTCTACTGTTTAGATATGTTCCTAGAGAAAATTTAGTTGAAAGTTGATAGTAGCAATTATGCGGACTAGGTCCGTAAACTGAGGATTGTCCTCATTGCTTCATAGAAGGCTTATGTCCTTAATGCACCGCTCAGTGTGCTGAACCTCGAACGTTCGTCTGTTGGATGTTGCGAACATCTGACATACACATTTTGATAACTACGTGATAGTTCAGTTAAACGGTTTAGAGTTGAGGCACCAAAGACGTTTTGAAACGTCGCGAAACATATGAGATGTTTCGAGGGCTGAAATTGGGATTTCAGGCTCGTGCCCACGTCAAGAGGTATAAGACCTCCGACGATTTTCTTAGCCTGCAAACTAAGGGAGAAAAGCTCAATTGTTGAGCTTGTGCTCAGATTGTCTGAGTACAACAATCATTTGAATCGAGTGGGAGTTGATCTTCCAGATGAGATAGTGATGTTTCTCCGAAGTCATTACCACCAAGCTGCTAGAGCTTCGTGATGACTATAATATATCAGGGACATATATGATGATCCTTGAGATATTCGCGATGTTTGACACCACAAAAGTAGAAATCAAGAAGGAGCATCAATTGTTGATGGTTGGTGAAACCACTAGTTTCAAGAAGGGCAAGGGCACGAAGGGATACTTCATGAAACGGTAATTCAGCTGCTGCTCTAGTGAAGAAACCCAAGGTTGAACCCAAACCCGAGACTAAGTGCTTCTGTAATAAGGGGAACAACCACTGGAGCAGAATTACCCTAGATACTTGGTAGATGAGAAGGCTGGCAAGGTCGATAGAAGTATATTGGATATACATTGTGTTGATGTGTACTTTACTAGTACTCCTAGTAGCACCAGGGTATTAGATACCGGTTCGGTTACTAAGTGTTAGTAACTCGAAATAAAAGGTACGAAATAAACGGAGACTAGCTAAAGGTGAGCTGACGATATGTGTTGGAAGTGTTTCCAATGTTGATATGATCAAGCATCGCACGCTCCCTCTACCATCGAGATTGGTGTTTGCGTTGAGTTAAACCTAAATAATTGTTATTTGGTGTTTGCGTGAGCATAGACATGATTGGATTATGTCTATCGCAATACGGTTATTCATTTAAGGAGAATAATGGTTACTCTGTTTATTTGAATAATACCTTCAATGGTCTTACACCTAAAATGAATGGTTTATTGAATCTCGATCGTAGTGATACACATGTTCATGCCAAAAGATAGTAATGATAGTACCACCTACTTGTGGCACTGCCACTTAAGTCATATCGGTATAAAACGCATGAAGAAGCTCCATGTTGATGGATCTTTGGACTCACTCATTTTTGAAAGGATTGAGACATGCGAACCATGTTTGTTGGTAGATATGCATGAAGAAACTCTATACAGATGGATCGTTTGGACTCACTTGATTTTGAATCACTTGAGACATGCAAATCATACCACATGGGCAAGATGACTGAAAGCCTCGTTTTCAGTAAAATGGAACTAGAAAGCAACTTGTTGGAAGTAATACATTTTGATGTGTGCAGTCCAATGAGTGCTGAGGCGGTAGTGGATATCGTTATGTTCTTACTTCACAGATGATTTGAGTAGATATTGAGTATATTTACTTGATGAATCACGAGTCTGAATTATTGAAAGGTTCAAGTAATTTCAGGGTGAAGTTGAAAGATCGTCGTGACAAGAGGATAAAATATCTATGATATGATCATAGAGATGAATATCTGAATTACGAGTTTGGCACAGAATTAAGACATTGTGGAAATTGTTTCACAACTAATACAGCCTGGAACACCATAGTGGATGGTGTGTCCGAACATCATAACTGCACCCTATTGGATATGATGCATACCATGATGTCTCTTATCGAATTACCATAGTTTATGGGTTAGGCATTAGAGACAACCATTCACTTTAAATAGGGCACCAGTAATTCCGATAGATGACACCGTATGAACTATGGTTTAGAGAAACCTAAGCTGTCATTTCTTAAAAGTTTGGGTGCGACGCTTATGTGAAAAAGTTTCAGGCTGATAAGCTCGAACCCAAAGCGGATAAATGCATCTTCATAGGACACCCAAAACAGTTGGGTATACCTCCTGTCTCAGATCCAAAAGCAATAAGGGATTGTTTCTAGAATCGGGTCCTTTCTCGAGGAAAAGTTTCTCTCGAAAGAATTGAGTGGGAGGATGGTGGAGACTTGATGAGGTTATTGAACCGTCACTTCAACTAGTGTATAGCAGGGCACAGGAGAGTTGTTCCTGTGGCACCTCACCAATTGAAGTGGAAGCTTATGATAGTGATCATGAAACTTCAGATCAAGTCACTACCAAACCTCGTGGGATGACAAGGATGCGTACTACTTCAGAGTGGTACGTAATCCTGTCTTGGAAGTCATGTTGCTAGACAACAATGAACCTACGAGCTATGGAGAAGCGATGGTGGGCCTGGATTCCGATAAATGGCTTGAGGCCATATAATCCGAGAGAGGATCCATGTATGAAAACAAAGTGTAGACTTTGGAAGAACTACTTGATGGTCGTAAGGCTGTTGAGTGTAGATGGATTTTAAAAGGAAGACGGACAATGATGGTAAATGTCACCATTAAGAAAGCTCGACTTGTCGTTAAGATGTTTTCCGACAAGTTCAAGGAGTTGACTACGGTGAGACTTTCTCACTCGTAGCGATGCTAAGAGTCTGTTGGAATTATATTAGCGATTACTGCATTATTTATGAAATCTTGCAGATAGGATGTCAAAACATTGTTTCCTCGATGATTTTTCTTGAGGAAAGGTTGTATGTGATACAACCGGAAGGTTTTGTCAATCCTGAAAGATGCTAATAAGTATGCAAAGCTCCAGCAATCCTTCTAAGGACTGGAGTAAGCATCTCGGAGTTGGAATGTATGCTTTGATGAGATGATCAAAGATTTTGGTGTATACAAAGTTTATGAGAAACTTGTATTTCCAAAGAAGTGAGTGGGAGCACTATAGAATTTCTGATGAGTATATGTTTTAACATATTGTTGATCGGAAATGACGTAGAATTTCTGGAAATCATATAGGGTTATTTGGAAAGTGTTTTAATGGAAAACCTGGATTAAGCTACTTGAGCATTGAGCATCAAGATCTATAAGGATAGATCAAAACGCTTAATGGTACTTTCAAATGAGCACATACCTTGACATGATCTTGAAGTTGTTCAAGATGGATCAGTCAAAGAAGGAGTTCTTGCCTGAGTTGTAAGGTATGAAGTTAAGACTTAAAGCTCGACCATGGCAGAATAGAGAGAAAGGACGAAGGTCGTCCCCTATGCTTAAGACATAGGCTCTACAGTATGCTATGCTGTGTACCGCACCTGAAGTGTGCCTTGCCATGAGTCAGTCAAGGGGTACGAGAGTGATCCATGAATGGATCACAGGACAGCGGTCAAAGTTATCCTTAGTAACTAGTGGACTAAGGAATTTTCTCGATTATGGAGGTGGTAAAAGAGTTCGTCGTAAAGGGTTACGACGATGCAAACTTTGACACTAAACCAGATTATTCTGAGTAGTAAACTGGATTCGTATAGTTATTTGGAATAGTTCCAAATAGAATGTGGTAGCTGCATCTAGGAGATGACATAGAGATTTGTGAAGCACACACTGATCTGAAAGGTTCAGACCCATTGACTAAAACCTCTCTCACAAGCAACATGATCAAACCCAGAACTCTTTGGGTGTTAGTCACATGGCGATGTGACCTGTGAGTGTTAATCACATGGCGATGTGAACTAGATTATTGACTCTAGTGCAAGTGGGAGACTGTTGGAAATATGCCCTAGAGGCAATAATAAATTGATTATTATTATATTTCCTTGTTCATGATAATCGTTTATTATCCATGCTAGAAATTGTATTGATAGGAAACTCAGATACATGTGTGGATACATAGACAACACCATTGTCCCTAGTGAGCCTCTAGTTGACTAGCTCGTTGATCAACAGATGGTCACGGTTTCCTGACCATGGACATTAGATGTCATTGATAACGGGATCACATCATTAGGAGAATGATGTGATGGACAAGACCCAATCCTAAGCATAGCACTAGATCGTGTAGTTCGTATGCTAAAGCTTTTCTAATGTCAAGTATCATTTCCTTAGACCATGAGATTGTGCAACTCCCGGATACCGTAGGAGTGCTTTGGGTGTGCCAAACGTCACAACGTAACTGGGTGGCTATAAAGGTACATTACAGGTATCTCCGAAAGTGTCTGTTGGGTTGGCACGAATCGAGACTGGGATTTGTCACTCCGTGTAAACGGAGAGGTATCTCTGGGCCCACTCGGTAGGACATCATCATAATGTGCACAATGTGATCAAGGAGTTGATCACGGGATGATGTGTTACGGAACGAGTAAAAGAGACTTGCCGGTGACGAGATTGAACAAGGTATCGGGATACCGACGATCGAATCTCGGGCAAGTATCGTACCGATAGACAAAGGGAATTGTATACGGGATTGATTAAGTCCTTGACATCGTGGTTCATCCGATGAGATCATCGTGGAACATGTGGGAGCCAACATGGGTATCCAGATCCCGCTGTTGGTTATTGACCGGAGAACGTCTCGGTCATGTCTGCATGTCTCCCGAACCCGTAGGGTCTACACACTTAAGGTTCGATGACGCTAGGGTTATAAAGGAAGTTTGTATGTGGTTACCGAATGTTGTTCGGAGTCCCGGATGAGATCCCGGACGTCACGAGGAGTTCCGGAATGGTCCGGAGGTAAAGATTTATATATGGGAAGTCCTGTTTTGGTCACCGGAAAGAGTTTCGGGGTTTATCGGTAATGTACCGGGACCACCGGGAGGGTCCCGGGGGTCCACCAAGTGGGGCCACCAACCCCGGAGGCTTGCGTGGGCTAAGAGTGGTGAGGGACCAGCCCCTTAGTGGGCTGGTGCGCCTCCCACAAGGGCCCATGGCGCCTAAGAGGTGGAAAGGGGGCAAACCCTAAGGGATATGGGCCTTAAGGCCCATATTGGTGCGCCTCCCTCTCCTCTCCCCCTCTTGGCCGCCACCTTGATCCCCATCTAGGGCTGCCGCCCCCCTAGGGGTGGGAACCCTAGAAGGGGCGCAGCCCCTCCCCTTCCCTATATATATGAGGCCTAGGGCTGCCCATAACACGATGATTCGATCTCTCGTTGGTGCAGCCCTGCATCTCTCTCTCCCTCCTCTTCTGTGGTGCTTGGCGAAGCCCTGCAGGATTGCCACGCTCCTCCATCACCACCACGCCGTTGTGCTGCTGCTGGATGGAGTCTTCCTCAACCTCTCCCTCTCTCCTTGCTGGATCAAGGCGTGGGAGACGTCACCGGGCTGTACGTGTGTTGAACGCGGAGGTGCCGTCGTTCGGCACTTGGTCATCGGTGATTTGAATCACGACGAGTACGACTCCATCAACCCCGTTCACTTGAACGCTTCCGCTTAGCGATCTACAAGGGTATGTAGATGCACTCTCCTTCCCCTCGTTGCTGGTTCTCTCCATAGATAGATCTTGGTGACACGTAGGAAAATTTTGAATTTCTGCTACGTTCCCCAACAGTGGCATCATGAGCTAGGTCTATGCGTAGATTCTATGCACGAGTAGAACACAAAGTAGTTGTGGGTGTTGATTTTGTTCAATATGCTTGCCGTTACTAGTCTTAATCTTGATTTCGGCGCATCGTGGGATGAAGAGGCCCGGACCGACCTTACACGTACTCTTACGTGAGACAGGTTCCACCGACTGACATGCACTAGTTGCATAAGGTGGCTAGCGGGTGTCTGTCTCTCCTACTTTAGTCGGATCTGGATTGATGAAAAGGGTCCTTATGAAGGGTAAATAGCAATTGGCATATCACGTTGTGGTTTTGCGTAGGTAAGAAACGTTCTTGCTAGAAACCCATAGCAGCCACGTAAAACATGCAAACAACAATTAGAGGACGTCTAACTTGTTTTTGCAGGGTATGCTATGTGATGTGATATGGCCAAAAGGATGTGATGAATGATATATGTGATGTATGAGATTGATCATGTTCTTGTAATAGGAATCACGACTTGCATGTCGATGAGTATGACAACCGGCAGGAGCCATAGGAGTTGTCTTTATTTATTTATGACCTGCGTGTCAACTTAAAAACGTCATGTAATTACTTTACTTTATTGCTAACCGTTAGCTGTAGTAGTAGAAGTAATAGATGACGTGACAACTTCATGAAGACACGATGATGGAGATCATGATGATGGAGATCATGGTGTCATGCCGGTGACAAGATGATCATGGAGCCCCAAGATGGAGATCAAAGGAGCTATATGATATTGGCCATATCATGTCACTTATTTGATTGCATGTGATGTTTATCATGTTTATACATCTTATTTGCTTAGAACGACGGTAGTAAATAAGATGATCCCTCATTAAAATTTCAAGAAGTGTTCTCCCCTAACTGTGCACCGTTGCTACAGTTCGTCGTTTCGAAGCACGCCGTGATGATCGGGTGTGATAGATCCTTACGTTCACATACAACGGGTGTAAGACAGTTTTACACATGCAAAACACTTAGGGTTAACTTGACGAGCCTAGCATGTGTACAGACATGGCCTCGGAACACAGAAGACCGAAAGGTCGAGCATGAGTCGTATAGAAGATACGATCAACATGAAGATGTTCACCGACGTTGACTAGTCCGTCTCACGTGATGATCGGACACGGCCTAGTTGACTCGGATCATGTAATCACTTAGATGACTAGAGGGATGTCTATCTAAGTGGGAGTTCATAAGATGAACTTAATTATCCTGAACATAGTCAAAAGGATTTTGCAAATTATGTCGTAGCTCGCGCTTTCAGTTCTACTGTTTAGTTATGTTCCTAGAGAAAATTTAGTTGAAAGTTGATAGTAGCAATTATGCGGACTAGGTCCGTAAACTGAGGATTGTCCTCATTGCTTCATAGAAGGCTTATGTCCTTAATGCACCGCTCAGTGTGCTGAACCTCGAACGTTGTCTGTGGATGTTGCGAACATCTGACATACACATTTTGATAACTACGTGATAGTTCAGTTAAACGGTTTAGAGTTGAGGCACCGAAGACGTTTTGAAACGTCGCGAAACATATGAGATGTTTCGAGGGCTGAAATTGGGATTTCAGGCTCGTGCCCACGTCAAGAGGTATAAGACCTCCGACGGTTCTTCTAGCCTACATACTAAGGGAGAAAAGCTCAATTGTTGAGCTTGTGCTCAGATTGTCTGAGTACAACAATCGCTTGAATCAAGTGGGAGTTGATCTTCCAGATGAAATAGTGATGGTTCTCCGAAGTCATTACCACCAAGCTGCTAGAGCTTCGTGATGAACTATGATATATCAGGGACATATATGATGATCCTTGAGATATTCGCGATGTTTGACACCGCGAAAGTAGAAATCAAGAAGGAGCATCAATTGTTGATGGTTGGTGAAACCACTAGTTTCAAGAAGGGCAAGGGAACAAAGGGATACTTCATGAAACGGCAATTCAGCTGCTGCTCTAGTGAAGAAACCCAAGGTTGAACCCAAACCCGAGACTAAGTGCTTCTGTAATAAGGGGAACAGCCACTGGAGCAGAATTACCCTAGATACTTGGTAGATGAGAAGGCTGGCAAGGTCGATAGAAGTATATTGGATATACATTGTGTTAAGTGTACTTTACTAGTACTCCTAGTAGCACCAGGGTATTAGATACCGGTTCAGTTGCTAAGTGTTAGTAACTCGAAATAAAAGCTACGGAATAAACGGAGACTAGCTAAAGGTGAGCTGACGATATGTGTTGGAAGTGTTTCCAATGTTGATATGATCAAGCATCGCACGCTCCCTCTACCATCGAGATTGGTGTTAAACCTAAATAATTGTTATTTGGTGTTTGCGTTGAGCATAGACATGATTGGATTATGTCTATCGCAATACGGTTATTCATTTAAGGAGAATAATGGTTACTCTGTTTATTTGAATAATACCTTCAATGGTCTTACACCTAAAATGAATGGTTTATTGAATCTCGATCGTAGTGATACACATGTTCATGCCAAAAGATAGTAATGATAGTACCACCTACTTGTGGCACTGCCACGTAAGTCATATCGGTATAAAACGCATGAAGAAGCTCCATGTTGATGGATCTTTGGGCTCACTCGTTTTTGAAAAGTTTGAGACATGCGAACCATGTCTATTGGTGTATATGCATGAAGAAACTCCATGCAAATGGACCGTTTGGACTCACTTGATTTTGAATCACTTGAGACATGCAAATCATACCACATGGGCAAGATGACTGAAAGCCTCGTTTCAGTAAAATGGAACTAGAAAGCAAATTGTTGGAAGTAATACATTTTGATGTGTGCAGTCCAATGAGTGCTGAGGCATGTAGTGGATATCGTTATGTTCTTTCTTCACAGATGATTTGAGTAGATGTTGAGTACATTTACTTGATGAATCACGAGTCTGAATTATTGAAAGGTTCAAGTAATTTCAGTGTGAAGTTGAAAGATCGTCGTGACAAGAGGATAAAAGATCTATGATATGATCATAGAGATGAATATCTGAATTACGAGTTTGGCACAGAATTAAGACATTGTGGAAATTGTTTCACAACTAATACAGCCTGGAACACCATAGTGTGATGGTGTGTCCGAACATCATAACTGCACCCTATTGGATATGATGCATACCATGATGTCTCTTATCGAATTACCACATAGTTTATGGGTTAGGCATTAGAGACAACCACATTCACTTTAAATAGGGCACCACGTAATTCCGATGAGATGACACCATATGAACTATGGTTTAGAGAAACCTAAGCTGTCATTTCTTAAAAGTTTGGGGCTGCGACGCTTATGTGAAAAAGTTTCAGGCTGATAAGCTCAAACCCAAAGCGGATAAATGCATCTTCATAGGACACCCAAAACAGTTGGGTATACCTCCTGTCTCAGATTCGAAAGCAATAAGGGATTGTTTCTAGAATCGGGTCCTTTCTCGAGGAAAAGTTTCTCTCGAAAGAATTGAGTGGGAGGATGGTGGAGACTTGATGAGGTTATTGAACCGTCTCTTCAACTAGTGTGTGGCAGGGCACAGGAAGTTGTTCCTGTGGCACCTACACCAATTGAAGTGGAAGCTTATGATAGTGATCATGAAACTTCAGATCAAGTCACTACCAAACCTCGTGGGATGACAAGGATGCGTACTACTTCAGAGTGGTACGTAATCCTGTCTTGGAAGTCATGTTGCTAGACAACAATGAACCTACGAGCTATGGAGAAGCGATGGTGGGCCTGGATTCCGATAAATGGCTTGAGGCCATATAATCCGAGAGAGGATCCATGTATGAAAACAAAGTGTAGACTTTGGAAGAACTACTTGATGGTCGTAAGGCTGTTGAGTACAGATGGATTTTAAAAGGAAGACGGACAATGATGGTAAATGTCACCATTAAGAAAGCTCGACTTGTCGTTAAGTTTCTTTCCGACAAGTTCAAGGAGTTGACTACGGTGAGACTTTCTCACTCGTAGCGATGCTGAGAGTCTGTTGGAATTATATTAGCGATTACTGCATTATTTATGAAATCTTGCAGATAGGATGCTCAAAACATTGTTTCCTCGAATGTTTTTCTTGAGGAAAGGTTGTTGTGATACAACCGGAAGGTTTTGTCAATCCTGAAAGATGCTAATAAGTATGCAAAGCTCCAGCAATCCTTCTAAGGACTGGAGTAAGCATCTCGGAGTTGGAATGTATGCTTTGATGAGATGATCAAAGATTTTGGGTGTATACAAAGTTTATGAGAAACTTGTATTTCCAAAGAAGTGAGTGGGAGCACTATAGAATTTCTGATGAATATATGTTGTTGATGGAAATGACGTAGAATTTCTGGAAAGCATATAGGGTTATTTGGAAAGTGTTTCAATGGAAAACCTGGATTAAGCTACTTGAACATTGAGCATCAAGATCTATAAGGATAGATCAAAACGCTTAATGGTACTTTCAAATGAGCAACATACCTTGACATGATCTTGAAGGTGTTCAAGATGGATCAGTCAAAGAAGGAGTTCTTGTCTGAGTTGTAAGGTATGAAGTTAAGACTTAAAGCTCGACCACGGCAGAATAGAGAGAAAGGACGAAGGTCGTCCCCTATGCTTAAGACATAGGCTCTACAGTATGCTGTGCTGTGACCGCACCTGAAGTGTGCCTTGCCATGAGTCAGTCAAGGGGTACAAGAGTGATCCAAGAATGATCACAGGACAGCGGTCAAAGTTATCCTTAGTAACTAGTGGACTAAGGAATTTTCTCGATTATGGAGGTGGTAAAAGAGTTCATCGTAAAGGGTTACGCCGATGCAAACTTTGACACTAATCCAGATTATTCTGAGTAGTAAACTGGATTCGTATAGTAGAACAGTTATTTGGAATAGCTCCAAATAGAAGTGGTAGTAGCTTGCATCTACAAGATGACATAGAAATTTGCGAAGTACATACGGATCTGAATGTTGCAGACCCGTTGACTGAAACCTCTCTCACAAGCATAACATGATCAAACCCAGAACCTTTGGGTGTTAGTCACATGGGGATGTGACCTGTGAGTGTTAATCACATCGATGTGAACTGGATTATTGACTCTAGTGCAAGTGGGAGACTGTTGGAAATATGCCCTAGAGGCAATAATAAATTGGTTATTATTATATTTCCTTGTTCATGATAATCGTTTATTATCCATGCTTAATTGTATTGATAGGAAACTCAGATACATGTGTGGATACATAGACAACACCATGTCCCTAGTGAGCCTCTAGTTGACTAGCTCGTTGATCAATAGATGGTTATGGTTTCCTAACCATGGACATTGGATGTCGTTGATAACGGGATCACATCATTAGGAGAATGATGTGATGGACAAGACCCAATCCTAAGCATAGCACTAGATCGTGTAGTTCGTATGCTAAAGCTTTTCTAATGTCAAGTATCATTTCCTTAGACCATGAGATTGTGCAACTCCCGGATACCGTAGGAATGCTTTGGGTGTACCAAACGTCACAACGTAACTGGGTGGCTATAAAGGTACACTACAGGTATCTCCGAAAGCGTCTGTTGGGTTGGCACGAATCGAGACTGGGATTTGTCACTCCGTGTAAACGGAGAGGTATCTCTGGGCCCACTCGGTAGGACATCATCATAATGTGCACAATGTGATCAAGGAGTTGATCACGGGATGATGTGTTACGGAACGAGTAAAGAGACTTGCCGGTAACGAGATTGAACAAGGTATCGGGATACCGACGATCGAATCTCGGGCAAGTATCGTACCGATAGACAAAGGGAATTGTATACGGGATTGATTAAGTCCTTGACATCGTGGTTCATCCGATGAGATCATCATGGAACATGTGGGAGCCAACATGGGTATCCAGATCCCGCTGTTGGTTATTGACCGGAGAACGTCTCGGTCATGTCTGCATGTCTCCCGAACCCGTAGGGTCTACACACTTAAGGTTCGATGACGCTAGGGTTATAAAGGAAGTTTGTATGTGGTTACCGAATGTTGTTCGGAGTCCCGGATGAGATCCCGGACGTCACGAGGAGTTCCGGAATGGTCCGGAGGTAAAGATTTATATATGGGAAGTCCTGTTTTGGTCACCGGAAGAGTTTCGGGGTTTATCGGTAATGTACCGGGACCACCGGGAGGGTCCCGGGGGTCCACCAAGTGGGGCCACCAACCCCGGAGGCTTGCGTGGGCTAAGAGTGGTGAGGGACCAGCCCCTTAGTGGGCTGGTGCGCCTCCCACAAGGGCCCATGGCGCCTAAGAGGTGGAAAGGGGGCAAACCCTAAGGGATATGGGCCTTAAGGCCCATATTGGTGCGCCTCCCTCTCCTCTCCCCCTCTTGGCCGCCATCCTTGATCCCCATCTAGGGCTGCCGCCCCCCTAGGGTGGGAACCCTAGAGGGGGCGCACCCTCCTCCCTCTCCTATATATATGAGGCCTAGGGCTGCCCATAAAAGCGATTCGATCTCTTGTTGGTGCAGCCCTGCATCTCTTCTTCCTCCTCTTCTATGGTGCTTGGCGAAGCCCTGCAGGATAGCCACGC
Organism: Triticum urartu; assembly: GCF_003073215.2. Taxonomy (NCBI): domain Eukaryota; kingdom Viridiplantae; phylum Streptophyta; class Magnoliopsida; order Poales; family Poaceae; genus Triticum; species Triticum urartu. The sequence goes on along the minus strand of NW_024111994.1, from coordinate 22,837 downwards.
TCCTCCATCACCACCACGCCGTTGTGTTGCTGCCCGATGGAGTCTTCCTCAACCTCTCCCTCTCTCCTTGCTGGATCAAGGCATGGGAGACGTCACCGGGCTGTACGTGTGTTGAGCGCGGAGGAGCCGTCCGTTCGGCACTAGGATCATCGGTGATTTGGATCATGACAAGTACGACTCCATCAACCCCGTTCTCTTGAACGCTTTCGCATAGCGATCTACAAGGGTATGTAGATGCACTCTCCTTCCCCTCGTTGCTAGATTACTCCATAGATTAGATCTTGGTGACGTAGGAAAATTTTGAATTTCTGCTATGTTCCCCAACACAAAGCACATAGATTCACGACAGTTCCAATTAAGACAAACATTCAAGCACAAACCACTGGTAGAAAACAGGGCTTTGGTCCAGGCCAGGTCAGCCCATTAGTCCCGGTTCAGTCTAGAACCGGGACCAATGTGGGCATTGGTCCTGGTTCGTTAGCCCAGGGGGCCGGCCGGGCCACGTGGGCCATTGGTCCCGGTTCATCTGGACCTTTTGGTCCCGGTTGGTGGGACGAACCGGGACCAATGGGCCTCGCTCCTGGCCCACCACCATTGGTCCCGGTTGGTGGCTTGAACCGGGACCAAAGGCTCCCCTTTAGTCCCGGCTCATGTCACCAACCGGGACGAATGAGGTGCCTATATATACCCCCTCACGCAAGAGCAGAGCACAGTGCTCTGTTTTTTCTGGCCGAGGGGGAGAGGGCTTTGTGGTGCTCTAGCTCACCTCCTATGCACATGAGGTGTTCGATGGAATGCCCAATCCACACTACTTAAGCTTTCTCCTCCCGAAGCTCGACCTCCAAGCTCCATTTTCCTCGAGATTTGTCTAGATTTAGCGGTCCGTCACGCCCCGTCCCCGTCTTCACCGCCGTCGATCACCCGCGCCGATCTCATCACCGACACCACCGTGGTGAGCCTCTTGTTCTTATCTTCTTTCTGAAAGGAAAAATATTCTTACTTGTATGTTTAGATAGATACTTGTATCATTTTCTTACATTTATTATTGCATCTTATATTCTTACTTGTATGTTTAGATAGATACTTGTATATTATCTTTATAACTATTGGTTCATTTATTGTTTATGAAAATTATGCCGACCAACGTGACATAGATTTTATTTATCTAGGATGTATGTGAATCGGAAATGCCAACCGACCCTATTGTCGAGAGGTTAAATTTAGTTGAAGAAGAAAACAATTTGTTGAAGGAAAAAATAAAAAAATTGAGGAGGAGAATATGATATTGGAGTTGCATGTTGCGGATGTCGTCGATGATCACAAGATCAAGATGGATGCAATGCGCTTGAAGATTAGAAATATTAGAAAATATGCCATTCATACCGAGGCTTGGTATCATTATGTCGTTGGATCAATTGTTACCTTGGTTGCGATTATGATCGCATTTGTTTTCGCATTGAAATGTTTTACATAGTTTCAATGTATGGTTTAATTAATTAGATGCTCTGGAGAGCTATATGTTGTTAGATGAGAACTATGTATGCACTTCGGTTTTAATGTGATGATGAACTTCTATTAATTTGGACACTTAATTATATATAATGCACGCAGATGAACCGGCAATGGATGTATGGTGACAGACACACCCGCGAGTACATTAAGGGCGTGCATTAGTTTCTCGATGCGGCTGAGGCAAACAAGCAGAATGGTTTTATGTGTTGTCCATGCACTGAATGTGGGAATACGAGGTCTTACTCTAACCGGAAAATCCTTCACTCCCACCTGCTTTACAAGGGTTTCATGCCACACTATAATGTTTGGATGAGGCACGGAGAAATAGGGGTTATGATGGAAGACGGCGAAGAAGAAGAGTACGATGACAACTATGTGCCCCCTGAATACGGTGATGCTGCAACGGGGGGAGCTGGTGAAGATCAAGAGGAACTAGTATCGATGTGCCCAATGATGCTGCAACGGGTGAAGCTGCTGAAGATCAAGAGGAACCAGACGATGTGCCCGATGATGATGATCTCCGCCGGGTCATTGTCGATGCAAGGACGCAATGCAAAAGTCAAAAGGAGAAGCTGAAGTTCGATCGCATGTTAGAGGATCACAAAAAAGGGTGTACCCCAATTGCGAAGATGGCAACACAAAGCTCGTACCGTACTGGAATTGCTGCAGTGGAAGGCAGAGAATGCTGTGGCTGACAAAGGATTTGAGAAGCTACTGAAAATATTGAAGAAGAAGCTTCCAAAGGATAACGAATTGCCCGACAGTACATACGCAGCAAAGAAGGTCGTATGCCCTCTAGGATTGGAGGTGGAGAAGATACATGCATGCCCTAATGACTGCATCCTCTACCGCGGTGCATACAAGGATCTGAACGCATGCCCGGTATGCGGTGCATTGCGGTATAAGATCAGACGAGATGACCCTGGTGATGTTGACGGCGAGCCCCCCAGGAAGAGGGTTCCTGCGAAGGTGATGTGGTATGCTCCTATAATACCACGGTTGAAACGTCTGTTCAGAAACGAAGAGCATGCCAAGTTGATGCGATGGCACAGTGAGGACCGGAAGAAAGACGGGAAGTTGAGAGCACCCGCTGACGGGTCGCAGTGGAGAAAAATCGAGAGAAAGTACTGGGATGAGTTTGCAAAGGACCCAAGGAATGTATGGTTTGCTTTAAGCGCGGATGGCATTAATCCTTTCGGGGAGCAGAGCAGCAATCACAGCACCTGGCCCGTGACTCTATGTATGTATAACCTTCCTCCTTGGATGTGCATGAAGCGGAAGTTCATTATGATGCCAGTTCTCATCCAAGGCCCTAAGCAACCCGGCAACGACATTGATGTGTACCTAAGGCCATTAGTTGAAGAACTTTTACAGCTGTGGAATGGAAACGGTGTACGTACGTGGGATGAGCACAGACAGGAGGAATTTAACCTAAAGGCGTTGCTGTTCGTGACCATCAACGATTGGCCCGCTCTCAGTAACCTTTCAGGACAGACAAACAAAGGATACCACGCATGCACGCACTGTTTAGATGACACTGAAAGTATATACCTGGACAAATGCAGGAAGAATGTGTACCTGGGCCATCGTCGATTTCTTCCGACCAACCATCAATGTCGAAAGAAAGGCAAGCATTTCAAAGGCGAGGCAGATCACCGGAAGAAGCCCGCCATGCGTACCGGTGATCACGTACTTGCTATGGTCAATGATTTACACGTAATCTTTGGAAAGGGTCGGCGACTAGCTGTTCCGAATGACGCTGAGGGACACGCACCCATGTGGAAGAAGAAATCTATATTTTGGGACCTACCCTACTGGAAAGACCTAGAGGTCCGCTCTTCAATCGACGTGATGCACGTGACGAAGAACCTTTGCGTGAACCTGCTAGGCTTCTTGGGCGTGTATGGGAAGACAAAAGATACACCTGAGGCACGGGAGGACCTGCAACGTTTGCACGAAAAAGACGGCATGCCTCCGAAGCAGTATAAAGGTCCTGCCAGCTACGCTCTTACGAAAGAAGAGAAAGAAATCTTCTTTGAATGCCTGCTCAGTATGAAGGTCACGACTGGCTTCTCGTCGAATATAAAGGGAATAATAAATATGCCAGAGAAAAAGTTTCAGAACCTAAAGTCTCATGACTGCCACGTGATTATGACGCAACTGCTTCCGGTTGCATTGAGGGGGCTTCTACCGGAAAACGTCCGATTAGCCATTGTGAAGCTATGTGCATTCCTCAATGCAATCTCTCAGAAGGTGATCGATCCAGAAATCGTACCAAGGCTAAGGAGTGATGTGGCGCAATGTCTTGTCAGTTTCGAGCTGGTGTTCCCACCATCCTTCTTCAATATCATGACACACGTCCTAGTTCATCTAGTCGACGAGATTGTCATCCTGGGGCCCGTATTTCTACACAATATGTTCCCCTTTGAGAGGTTCATGGGAGTCCTAAAGAAATATGTCCGTAACCGCACTAGGCCAGAAGGAAGCATCTCCATGGGCCATCAAACAGAGGATGTTATTGGGTTTTGTGTTGACTTCATTCCCTACCTAAGAAGATATTGGTCTCCTCAATCGCGGTATGAGGGGAGACTACTGGAAAAGGCACGCTGGAGGACTCAATAATATGTAGGGACGGGCATTCTTGGTCTCAAGCACACTACACAGTTCTATAGAACTCTACCTTGGTGACCCCGTATGTCGATGAACACAAGAACATTGCGCTCCAAACACCCGGAGCAGTGTGACGACTGGATTACATGTGAACACATCAGGACTTTCGGCAGTTGGTTGCAAACACGTCTCAGGGTGACAACACTGTTTGTGATGAGTTGTACTCGTTGGTCCAGGGGACCATCTTCGACTGTATTGACTTACAAAGGGTACGAGATAAATGGGAATACATTTTACATGATCGCCCAAGATCAAAAGAGCACCAACCAAAACAGCGGTGTCCTCTTTGATGCAGCAACCAAGAGGGGAAAGGACACATACTATGGTTACATAGTGGACATATGGGAACTTGACTACGGACATGATTTTAGGTCCTTTTGTTTCAGTGCAAATGGGTCAATCTGTCTAGGAGGAGGGGTACAGGTAGACCCATAGTACGGAATAACAACAGTGGATCTGAACAATCTTGGGTACACAGACGAACCATTCGTCCTAGCCAATGATGTGGCGCAGGTTTTCTATGTGAAGGACATGTCTACCAAACCGAGAAAAAGAAAAGATAAGGAAGCGAATACATCATACGATGAGCCAAAGCGCCACATAGTTCTTTCAGGAAAAAGAGACATCGGGAGTGGAGGGCAAGACAGACATGTCTGAAGATTATGAAAAGTTTCATGAAATTCCTCCCTTCAATGTCAAGGCTGACCCAAGCATCCTTGATAAACAATGAAGATTATCCATGGTTACGGTGCAATAAGCAAATGACACAAGCGAAGAAAAAGTGAAGACTTTCTCCCGCAACTATTATGATGATACCATGCCAACTTTGTAACACACGAGTATGCTTGTTGGAAATATGCCCTAGAGGCAATAATAAATTGGTTATTATTATATTTCCTTGTTCATGATAATCGTTTATTATCCATGCTAGAATTGTATTGATAGGAAACTCAGATACATGTGTGGATACATAGACAACACCATGTCCCTAGTAAGCCTCTAGTTGACTAGCTCGTTGATCAATAGATGGTTACGGTTTCCTGACCATGGACATTGGATGTCGTTGATAACGGGATCACATCATTAGAGAATGATGTGATGGACAAGACCCAATCCTAAGCATAGCACAAGATCGTGTAGTTCGCATGCTAAAGCTTTTCTAATGTCAAGTATCATTTCCTTAGACCATGAGATTGTGCAACTCCCGGATACCGTAGGAATACTTTGGGTGTGCCAAACGTCACAACGTAACTGGGTGGCTATAAAGGTGCACTACGGGTATCTCCGAAAGTGTCTGTTGGGTTGGCACGAATCGAGACTGGGATTTGTCACTCCGTGTGACGGAGAGGTATCTCTGGGCCCACTCGGTAGGACATCATCATAATGTGCACAATGTGATCAAGGAGTTGATCACGGGATGATGTGTTACGGAACGAGTAAAGAGACTTGCCGGTAACGAGATTGAACAAGGTATCGGATACCGACGATCGAATCTCGGGCAAGTACAATACCGCTAGACAAAGGGAATTGAATACGGGATTGATCGAATCCTCGACATCGTGGTTCATCCGATGAGATCATCGTGGAACATGTGGGAACCAACATGGGTATCCAGATCCCGCTATTTGTTATTGACCGGAGAGCGTCTCGGTCATGTCTGCATGGTTCCCGAACCCGTAGGGTCTACACACTTAAGATTCGGTGACGCTAGGGTTATAGAGATATTAGTATGCGGTAACTGAAAAGTTGTTCGGAGTCCCGGATGAGATCCCGGACGTCATGAGGAGTTCCGGAATGGTCTGGAGGTAAAGATTTATATATGGGAAGTCCTGTTTTGGTCACCGGAAAAGTTTCGGGTTTTATCGGTAACGTACCGGGACCACCGGGAGGGTCCCGGGGGTCCACCAAGTGGGGCCACCAGCCCCGGAGGGCTGCATGGGCCAAGTGTGGGAGGGGACCAGCCCCAGGTGGGCTGGTGCCCCCACCAAGGCCCAAGGCGCAAGGGAGAGTGGAAGGGGGCAAACCCTAGGCTCAGATGGGCCTAAGGCCCACCTAGTGGTGCGCCCCCCTCTCTCCCCCCTTGGCCGCCCCCCTAGATGGGATCTAGGGCTGGCCGCCACCCCTAGGGGTGGAAACCTAGGTGGGGGCGCAGCCCCTCCCCTCCCCCTATATATACTTGAGGTTTTGGGCTGCCATAGACACGATTCAATCTCCTTCTTGGCGCAGCCCTACCCCTCTCCCTCCTCGTCTCTTGCGGTGCTTGGCGAAGCCCTGCTGGAGTACCACGCTCCTCCACCACCACCACGCCTGTGTGCTGCTGCTGGATGGAGTCTCCCAACCTCTCCTTCTCTTGCTGGATCAAGGCATGGGAGACGTCACCGGGCTGTACGTGTGTTGAACGATGCGGATCTACGCAGGAGACGTCACCGGGAGAAGAAGTGCATCTAACATACCCTTGTAGATCGCTAAGCGAAGCGTCAAGAGAACGGGGTTGAAAGGATCATACTCCGTCGTGACCAAATCACCGAGATCCTTAGCGCGAACCGTAGTGGCGGCACCTCCGCGTTCCCTTGCTGGATCAAGGCGTAGGATACGTCACCGGGCTGTACATGTGTTCGAACACGGAGGTGCCGTCCGTTCGGCACTAGGATCATCGGTGATTTGGATCACGACGAGTACGACTCCTTCAACCCCGTTCACTTGAACGCTTCCGCTTAGCGATCTACAAGGGTATGTAGATGCACTCTCCTTCCCCTCGTTGCTAGATTTCCATAGATAGATCTTGGTGATGCAGTAGGAAAATTTTGAATTTCTGCTACGTTCCCCAACAGTGGCATCATGAGCTAGGTCTATGCGTAGTTTCTATGCACGAGTAGAACACAAAGTAGTTGTGGCGTTGATTTTGTTCAATATGCTTACCGTTACTAGTCCAATCTTGATTCGGCGGCATTGTGGGATGAAGCGGCCCGGACCGACCTTACACGTACTCTTACGTGAGACTGGTTCCACCGACTGACATGCACTAGTTGCATAAGGTGGCTAGCGGGTGTCTGTCTCTCCCACTTTAGTCGGATCGGATTCGATGAAAAGGGTCCTTATGAAGGGTAAATAGCAATTGGCATATCACGTTGTGGTTTTTGCGTAGGTAAGAAACGTTCTTGCTAGAAACCCATAGCAGCCACGTAAAACATGCAAACAACAATTAGAGGACGTCTAACTTGTTTTTGCAGGGTATGCTATGTGATGTGATATGGCCAAAAGGATGTGATGAATGATATATGTGATGTATGAGATTGATCATGTTCTTGTAATAGGAATCACGACTTGCATGTCGATGAGTATGACAACCGGCAGGAGCCATAGGAGTTGTCTTAATTTATTTATGACCTGCGTGTCAACATAAACGTCATGTAATTACTTTACTTTATTGCTAACCGTTAGCTATAGTAGTAGAAGTAATAGTTGGCGAGACAACTTCATGGAGACACGATGATGGAGATCATGATGATGGAGATCATGGTGTCATGCCGGTGACAGATGATCATGGAGCCCCAAGATGGAGATCAAAGGAGCTATATGATATTGGCCATATCATGTCACTATTTGATTGCATGTGATGTTTATCATGTTTATACATCTTATTTTCTTAGAACGACGGTAGTAAATAAGATGATCCCTCATAAATTTCAAGAAAGTGTTCCCCCTAACTGTGCACCGTTGCGAGAGTTCGTTGTTTCAAAGCACCACGTGATGATCGGGTGTGATAGATTCTAACGTTCATACAACGGGTGTAAGCAGATTTACACACGCAAACACTTAGGTTGACTTGACGAGCCTAGCATGTACAGACATGGCCTCGGAACACAGAAGACCGAAAGGTCGAGCATGAGTCGTATAGAAGATATGATCAACATGAAGATGTTCACCGACGTTGGCTAGTCCGTCTCACGTGATGATCGGACACGGCCTAGTTGACTCGGATCATGTAATCACTTACATGACTAGAGGGATGTCTATCTAAGTGGGAGTTCATAAGATGAACTTAATTATTCTGAACATAGTCAAAAGGATTTTGCAAATTATGTCGTAGCTCACGCTATAGTTCTACTGTTTAGATATGTTCCTAGAGAAAAAAATTAGTTGAAAGTTGATAGTAGCAATTATGCGGACTAGGTCCGTAAACTGAGGATTGTCCTCATTGCTTCATAGAAGGCTTATGTCCTTAATGCACCGCTCAGTGTGCTGAACCTCGAACGTTGTCTGTGGATGTTGCGAACATCTGACATACATGTTTTGATAACTACATGATAGTTCAGTTAAACGGTTTAGAGTTGAGGCACCGAAGACGTTTTGAAACGTCGCGAAACATATGAGATGTTTCGAGGGCTGAAATTGGGATTTCAGGCTCGTGCCCACGTCAAGAGGTATAAGACCTCCGACGATTTTCTTAGCCTGCAAACTAAGGGAGAAAAGCTCAATTGTTGAGCTTGTGCTCAGATTGTCTGAGTACAACAATCATTTGAATCGAGTGGGAGTTGATCTTCCAGATGAGATAGTGATGTTTCTCCGAAGTCATTACCACCAAGCTGCTAGAGCTTCGTGATGAACTATAATATATCAGGGACATATATGATGATCCTTGAGATATTCGCGATGTTTGACACCACAAAAGTAGAAATCAAGAAGGAGCATCAATTGTTGATGGTTGGTGAAACCACTAGTTTCAAGAAGGGCAAGGGCAAGAAGGGATACTTCATGAAACGGCAAATCAGCTGCTGCTCTAGTGAAGAAACCCAAAGTTGAACCCAAACCCGAGACTAAGTGCTTCTGTAATAAGGGGAACAACCACTGGAGCAGAATTACCCTAGATACTTGGTAGATGAGAAGGCTGGCAAGGTCGGTAGAAGTATATTGGATATACATTGTGTTAATGTGTACTTTACTAGTACTCCTAGTAGCACCAGGGTATTAGATACCGGTTCGGTTACTAAGTGTTAGTAACTCGAAATAAAAGCTACGGAATAAACGGAGACTAGCTAAAAGGTGAGATGACGATATGTGTTGGAAGTATTTCCAAGGTTGATCAAATATCGTACGCTCCCTCTACCATCAAGATTGGTGTTTGCGTTGAGCATAGACATGATTGGATTATGTCTATCGCAATACGGTTATTCATTTAAGGAGAATAATGGTTACTCTATTTATTTGAATAATACCTTCAATGGTCTTGCACCTAAAATGAATGGTTTATTGAATCTCGATCGTAGTGATACACATGTTCATGCCAAAAGATATAAGATAGTAATGATAGTACCACCTACTTGTGGCACTGCCACGTAAGTCATATCGGTATAAAACGCATGAAGAAGCTCCATGTTGATGGATCTTTGGGCTCACTCATTTTTGAAAAGTTTGAGACATGCGAACCATGTCTATTGGTGTATATGCATGAAGAAACTCCATGCAAATGGACCGTTTGGACTCACTTGATTTTGAATCACTTGAGACATGAAAATCATACCACATGGGCAAGATGACTGAAAGCCCTCATTTTCAGTAAAATGGAACTAGAAAGCAACTTGCTGGCAAGTAATACATTTTGATGTGTGCAGTCCAATGAGTGCTGAGGCGTGTAGTGGATATCGTTATGTTCTTACTTCACAGATGATTTGAGTAGATGTTGAGTATATTTACTTGATGAATCACGAGTCTGAATTATTGAAAGGTTCAAGTAATTTCAGGGTGAAGTTGAAAGATCATCGTGACAAGAGGATAAAAGATCTATGATATGATCATAGAGATGAATATCTGAATTACGAGTTTGGCACAGAATTAAGACATTGTGGAAATTGTTTCACAACTAATACCGCCTGGAACACCATAGGGTGATGGTGTGTCCGAACATCATAACTGCACCCTATTAGATATGGTGCATGCCATGATGTCTCTTATCGAATTACCACTATCGTTTATGGGTTAGGCATTAGAGACAACCGCACTCACTTTAAATAGGGCACCACACAATTCCGTTGAGACGGCACCGTATGAACTATGGTTTAGAAAAACCTAAGCTGTCGTTTCTTAAAAGTTTGGGGCTGCGATGCTTATGTGAAAAGGTTTCAGGCTGATAAGCTCGAACCCAAAGCGGATAAATGCATCTTCGTAGAGTACCCAAAACAGTTGGGTATACATCCTGTCTCAGATCCGAAAGCAATAGGGATTGTTTCTAGAATCGGGCCCTTTCTCGAGGAAAAGTTTCTCTCGAAAGAATTGAGTGGGAGGATGGTGGAGAACTTGATGAGGTTATTGAACCGTCTCTTCAACTAGTGTGTGGCAGGCACAGGAAGTTGTTCCTGTGGCACCTACACCAATTGAAGTGGAAGCTTATGATATTGATCATGAGACTTCGGATCAAGTCACTCCCAAACCTCGTAGGACGACAAGGATGCGTACTACTTCAGAGTGGTACGTAATCCTGTCTTGGAAGTCATGTTGCTAGACAACAATGAACCTACGAGCTATGGAGAAGCGATGGTGGGCCCGGATTCCGATAAATGGCTCGAGGCCATAAAATCCGAGAGAGGATCCATGTATGAAAACAAAGTGTAGACTTTGGCAGAACGGCTCGATGGTCGTAAGGCTGTTGAGTACAGATGGATTTTAAAAGGAAGACGGACAATGATGGTAAGTATCACCATTAAGAAAGATCGACTTGTCGTTAAGATGTTTTCCGACAAGTTCAAGGAGTTGACTACGATGAGACTTTCTCACTCATAGCGATGCTAAGAGTCTGTTGAAATTATATTAGTGATTACTGCATTATTTATGAAATCTTGCAGATAGGATGTCAAAACATTGTTTCCTCGACGTTTTTTTTGAGGAAAGGTTGTATGTGATACAAACCAGAAGGTTTTGTCAATCCTGAAAGATGCTAATAAGTATGCAAAGCTCCAGCAATCCTTCTAGGGACTGGAGTAAGCATCTCGGAGTTGGAATGTATGCTTTGATGAGATGATCAAAGATTTTGGGTGTATACAAAGTTTATGAGAAACTTGTATTTCCAAAGAAGTGAGTGGGAGCACTATAGAATTTCTGATGAGTATATGTTGTTGACATATTGTTGATCAGAAATGACGTAGAATTTCTGGAAAGCATATAGGGTTATTTGGAAAGTGTTTTTCAATGGAAAGCCTGGATTAAGCTACTTGAACATTGAGCATCAAGATCTATAAGGATAGATCAAAACGCTTAATGGTACTTTCAAATGAGCACATACCTTGACATGATCTTGAAGGTGTTCAAGATGGATCAGTCAAAGAAGGAGTTCTTGCCTGAGTTGTAAGGTATGAAGTTAAGACTTAAAGCTCGACCACGGCAGAAGAAAGAGGAAGGACGAAGGTCGTCCCCTATGCTTTTGTCATAGGCTCTATACGGTATGCCATGCTGAGTACCGCACCTGATGTGTGCCTTGCCACATATCTGGCAAGAGGGTACAAAGGTAATCTAGGAGTAGATCACCAGATAGCGGTCTAAATTATCCTTAGAGGAATAAGGATATGTTTCTCGGTTATGAGGTGATAAAGAGTTCGACGTAAAGAGTTACGTCGATGCAAGCATAACACCTATCCGGATAGCTCTGAGTAGAGATACCGGATACATATAATGGAGCAACAATTTAGAACTCCAAGTAGAACATGTTGGGGAACGTTGCAGAAAACAAAAAATTTCCTACTCGTTTCACCAAGATCCATCTATGAGTTCATCTAGCAACGAGTCATCGGATGCATCTACATACCTTTGTAGATCGCGAGCGGAAGCGTTCAAAGAACGGGGTTGATGTAGTCGAACACGACGTGATCCAAATCACCGATGACCAAGCGCCGAACAGACGGCACCTCCGCGTTCAACACACGTACGGGACGGGAGACGTCTCCTCCTTCTTGATCCAGCAAGGGGGGGAGGAGAGGTTGATGAAGATCCAGCAGCACGACGGCGTGGTGGTGGATGCAGGGCATCACAGTAACAGGGCTTCGCCCATACTGCGAGGGAGAGACGTAACGGGGAGAGAGGGAGGCGCCAAGGGCTGGTGTGTCAAGTCCCTCCTCTCCCCCACTATATATAGGAGGGCAAGGGGGTGGTGCGCCAGCCTAGGAGATCCAATCTCCTAGGTGCGGCAGCCAAGGGGAGGTTTCCCTCCCCCCCAAGGCACCTAGGGTGCCTTCCACTAGTGGGACTCCTCCCATGGAAACCCTAGGCGCATGGGCCTATAGGGGCTGGTGCCCTTGGCCCATATAGGCCAAGGCGCACCCCCTATAGCCCATGTGACCCCCCGGGGCAAGTGACCCCACCCTGTGGGCCCCCGGGACCCTTCCGGTGGTCCCGGTACAATACCCATAACCGGGAAACTTGTCCCGATGGCCGAAATAGCACTTCCTATATATAATTCTTTACCTCCGGACCATTCCGGAACTCCTCGTGACGTCCGGGATCTCATCCGGGACTCCGAACAACATTCGGGTTACTGCATATACATATCCCTACAACCCTAGCGTCACCGAACCTTAAGTGTGTAGACCCTACGGGTTCGGGAGACATGTAGACATGACCGAGATCGCTCTCCGGTCAATAACCAACAGCGGGATCTGGATACCCATGTTGGCTCCCACATGCTCCTCGATGATCTCATCGGATGAACCACGATGTCGAGGATTCAAGCAACCCCGTATACAATTCCCTTTGTCAATCGGTATGTTACTTGCCCGAGATTCGATCGTCGGTATCCCAATACCTCGTTCAATCTCGTTACCGGCAAGTCACTTTACTCGTACCGTAATGCATGATCCCTGTGACCAGACACTTGGTCACTTTGAGCTCATAATGATGATGCATTACCGAGTGGGCCCAGTGATACCTCTCCGTCATACGGAGTGACAAATCCCAGTCTTGATCCGTGTCAACCCAACAGACACTTTCGGAGATACCCGTAGTACCTTTATAGTCACCCAGTTACGTTGTGACGTTTGGTACACCCAAAGCACTCCTACGGTATCCGGGAGTTACACGATCTCATGGTCTAAGGAAAAGATACTTGACATTGGAAAACTCTAGCAAACGAACTATACGATCTTGTGCTATGTTTAGGATTGGGTCTTGTCCATCACATCATTCTCCTAATGATGTGATCTCGTTATCAATGACATCCAATGTCCATAGTCAGGAAACCATGACTATCTGTTGATCAACGAGCTAGTCAACTAGAGGCTTACTAGGGACATGTTGGTGTGTTATTCACACATGTATTACGATTTCCGGATAACACAATTATAGCATGAATAAAGACAATTATCATGAACAAGGAAATATAATAATAATGCTTTTATTATTGCCTCTAGGGCATATTTCCAACAGTCTCCCACTTGCACTAGAGTCAATAATCTAGTTACATTGTGATGAATCGAACACCCATGGAATTCTGGTGTTGATCATGTTTTGCCTAGGGAGAGGTTTAGTCAACGGATCTGCTACATTCAGGTCCGTATGTACTTTACAAATATCTATGTCTCCATCTTGAACATTTTCACGAATGGAGTTGAAGCGACGCTTGATGTGCCTTGTCTTCTTGTGAAACCTGGCTCCTTGGCAAGTGCAATAGCTCCAGTGTTGTCACAGAAGAGTTTGATTGGCCCCGACGCATTGGGTATGACTCCTAGGTCGGTGATGAACTCCTTCACCCAAATTGCTTCATGCGCTGCCTCCGAGGTGCCAGTACTCTTGACATGTAGATCCCGCCACGACGCTCTGCTTGCAACGAGCAAGGTTGGGCAGATGTTTATTGTTTCTGTTTGTTTATATCTATGTCTTGTTTATTGTTTTGCTTTTTGTTGTTTTTTTTTTTTATTTTTTTATTTTTTTTTCCTATTTTCTTTTTTATTAATTTTTTCTGTTCGGTATTGGGTGACTTAGAATATCCAGAAGCTGTGTCGAACTAGCGTCGGACGGTAACCTTTTAAGACGAGCTTTCGTCAACTCATAAACAGAAAGCATATTTAGTCATTAGGTATTCAGGATTATTCTTTAGACCGTGGGTCACAGTGTTCTTGACGGCTACTTTTGGTATCCTACAAACTTACGGCAAGTCATCAATGGTCTGGTACTGTAGCAGGCATAAGATATAGAACCATGGCTAGGCATGGGATTGAGAGCTCATCTCTCTATATTTTCTGTTTTCTTATTTTTTTCGGTTTACTTGAGCTGAGTCAAGTCATACTTGCATACATAGGCAAGACGCCTATGAGGCGTTTGATCTATATTGGAACTCTTCAATACTTATCGGGATGTGCTTTGTGAAAGCACCTAGAGCGTGTTGATCTATTCTATCGATCTGATGCTATATATACAGCGCTTCTCAAGGTACTTGATTGAAAAACAATCTTATCAAGTAGGTTTAAGTTGTCCAAGTTCTATATCATTTCCCATCAAAAGTATGTCATCCCATATAATATGAGAAATGCTACAGAGCTCCCACTCACTTTCTTGTAAACGCAGGCTTCTCCATAAGTCTGCGTAAACCCAAACGCTTTGATCATCTCATCAAAGCGAATGTTCCAACTCCGAGATGCTTGCACCAGCCCATAAATCGAGCGTTGGAGCTTGCACACCTTGTCAGCATTCTTAGGATCGACAAAACCTTCCGGCTGCATCATATACAATTCTTCCTTAAGGAAACCATTAAGGAATGCCGTTTTGACGTCCATTTGCCATATCTCATAATCATAGAATGCGGCAATTGCTAACATGATTCGGACGGACTTTAGCTTCGCTACGGGTGAGAAAGTCTCATCGTAGTCAACCCCTTGAACTTGTCGATAACCCTTAGCGACAAGCCGAGCTTTATAGATGGTCACATTACCATCCGCGTCTGTCTTCTTCTTAAAGATCCATTTATTTTCTATGGCTCGCCGATCAACGGGCAAGTCAGTCAAAGTCCATACTTTGTTTTCATACATGGATCCTATCTCGGATTTCATGGCTTCTAGCCATTTGTCGGAATCGGGCCCGCCATCGCTTCTTCATAGTTCGAAGGTTCACCGTTGTCTAACAACATGATTTCCAAGACAGGGTTGCCGTACCACTCTGGTGCGAACGTGTCCTTGTGGACCTTAATTTCAGTAGGAGCTTGATCAGAAGTATCTTGATCATCATCATTAACTTCCTCTCTAGTCGGTGCAGGCACCTCAGGAACATTTTCTTGAGTTGCCTTTTCCGGTTCAAGAGGTAATACTTCATCAAGTTCTACTTTCCTCCCACTTACTTCTTTCGAGAGAAACTCTTCTCTAGAAAGGATCCATTCTTGGCAACAAAGATCTTGCCTTCGGATCTGAGGTAGAAGGTATACCAAGTTTCTTGGGTATCCTATGAAGACGCATTTTTCCGACTTGGGTTCGAGCTTTTCAGGTTGAAGTTTCTTGACATAAGCATCGCATCCCCAAACTTTTAGAAACGACAGCTTAGGTTTCTTCCCAAACCATAATTCATACGGTGTCGTCTCAACGGATTTCGACGGAGCCCTATTTAAAGTGAATGCGGCAGTCTCTAAAGCATAGCCCCAAAAAGATAATGGTAAATCGGTAAGAGACATCATAGATCGCACCATATCAATAGAGTGCGATTACGACGTTCGGACACACCATTACGCTGAGGTGTTCCAGGCGGCGTGAGTTGTGAAACTATTCCACATTTTCTTAAGTGTGTGCCAAATTCGTGACTCAAGTATTCTCCTCCACGATCTGAATCGGAACTTGATTTTCCTGTCACGTTGATTCTCAACCTCACTCTGAAATTCCTTGAACTTTTCAAAGGTCTCAGACTTGTGTTTCATTAAGTAGACATACCCATATCTACTCAAGTCATCAGTGAGGGTGAGAACATAACGATAGCCACCGCGAGCCTCAACACTCATTGGACCGCACACATCAGTATGTATGATTTCCAATAAGTTGGTTGCTCGCTCCATTGTTCCTGAGAACGGAGTCTTGGTCATCTTACCCATGAGGCATGGTTTGCACGTGTCAAATGATTCGTAATCAAGAGACTCTAAAAGTCCATCTCATGGAGCTTCTTCATGCGTTTGACACCTATGTGACCAAGGCGGCAGTGCCACAAGTATGTGGGACTATCATTATCAACCTTACATCTTTTGGTATTCACACTATGAATATGTGTAGCATTACGCTCGAGATTCATTAAGAATAAACCATTCACCATAGGAGCATGACCATAAAACATATCTCTCATATAAATAGAACAACCATTATTCTCGGATTTAAATGAGTAGCCATCTCGAATTAAACGAGATCCTGATACAATGTTCATGCTCAAAAGCTGGCACTAAATAACAATTATTGAGGTTTAAAACTAATCCCGTAGGTAAATGTAGAGGTAGCGTGCCGACGGCGATCACATCGACCTTGGAACCATTCCCGACGCGCATCGTCACCTCGTCCTTCGCCAGTCTCCGCTTATTCCGCAGCTCCTGCTTTGAGTTACAAATGTGAGCAACTGCACCGGTATCAAATACCCAGGAGCTACTACGAGTACTGGTAAGGTACACATCAATTACATGTATATCACATATACCTTTTGTTTTGCCGGCCTTCTTGTCCGCTAAGTATTTGGGGCAGTTCCGCTTCCAGTGACCACTTCCCTTGCAATAAAAGCACTCAGTCTCGGGCTTGGGTCCATTCTTTGGCTTCTTCCCGGCAGCTTTCTTGCCAGGCGCGGCAACTTCCTTGCCGTCCTTCTTGGAGTTCTTTTTACCCTTGCCTTTCTTGAACTTAGTGGTTTTATTCACCATCAACACTTGATGTTCCTTTCTTGACTTCTACCTCTGCTGATTTCAGCATTGCAAATACTCAGGAATGGTCTTTTCCATCCCCTGCATATTGAAGTTCATCACAAAGCTCTTGTAGCTTGGTGGAAGCGACTGGAGGATTCTGTCAATGATCGCATCATCCGGGAGATTAACTCCCAGCTGAGACAAGCGGTTATGTAACCCAGACATAGTGAGTATGTGCTCACTGACAGAACTATTTTCCTCCATCTTACAGCTGAAGAACTTATTTCGGAGACTTCATATCTCTCGATCCGGGCATGAGCTTGAAACCATTTTCAGCTCTTCGAACATCTCATATGCTCCGTGTCTCTCAAAACGCTTTTGGAGCCCCGGCTCTAAGCTGTAAAGCATGCCGCACTGAACGAGGGAGTAGTCATCAGCACGTGTCTGCCAAGCGTTCATAACGTCTTGGTTCTGTGGGACGGGTGGTCACCTAGCGGTGCTTGTAGGACATAATTTTCTTGGCAGCTATGAGGATGATCCTCAGGTTCCGGACCCAGTCCGTATAGTTGCTGCCATCGTCTTTCAGCTTGGTTTTCTCTAGGAAGCGTTGAAGTTGAGGACTACGTTGGCCATTTGATCTACAAGACATATTGTAAAGATTTTAGACTAAGTTCATGATAATTAAGTTCATCTAATCAAATTATCAATGAACTCCCACTTAGATAGACATCCCTCTAGTCATCTAAGTATAACATGATCCGAGTCAACTAGGCCGTGTCCGATCATCACGTGAGACGGACTAGTCAACTCGGTGAACATCTTCATGTTGATCGTATCTTCTATACGACTCATGCTCGACCTTTCGGTCTTCCGTGTTCCGAGGCCATGTCTGTATGCTAGGCTCGTCAAGTCAACCTAAGTGTTTGCCAGTGTGTAAATCTGTCTTACACCCGTTGTATGTGAACGTTAGAATCTAACACCCGATCATCACGTGGTGCTTCGAAACAACGAACTGCAACGGTGCACAGTTAGGGGGAACACTTTCTTGAAATTATTATGAGGGATCATCTTATTTACTACCGTCGTTCTAGTAGCAAACAAGATGCAAAACATGATAAACATCACATGCAATCAAATAGTGACATGATATGGCCAATATCACATAGCTCTTTGATCTCCATCTTGGGGCTCCATGATCATCTTGTCACCGGCATGACCTCCATCATGATCTCCATCATCGTGTCTCCATGAAGTTGCTCGCCAACTATTACTTCTACTACTTATGGCTAACGCGTTTAGCAATAAAGTAAAGTAATTTACATGGCGTTTCTCAATGACACGCAGGTCATACAAAAAATAAGACAACTCCTATGGCTCCTGCCGGTTGTCATACTCATCGACATGCAAGTCGTGATTCCTATTACAATAGCATGAACATCTCATACATCACATATATATCATTCATCATTCATCACAACTTTGGCCATATCATACAAAGCACTTGCTGCAAAAACAAGTTAGACGTCCTCTAATTGTTGTTGCAAGTTTTACGTGGCTGAAGTAGGGTTCTAGCAAGAACGTTTTCTTACCTACGTGAAAGCCACAAGTGATTTGTCAACTTCTATTTACCCTTCATAAGGACCCTTTTCATCGAATCCGCTCCAACAAAGTAGGAGAGACAGACACCCGCCAGCCACCTTATGCAACTAGTGCATGTTAGTCGGTGGAACCGGTCTCACGTAAGCGTACGTGTAAGGTTGGTCCGGGCCGCTTCATCCCACAATACCGTTGAAGCAAGATAAGACTAGTAGCGGCAAGAAAGTTGACAACATCTACGCCCACAACAAATTGTGTTCTACTCGTGCAAGAAGAACTACGCATAGACCTAGCTCATGATGCCACTGTTGGGGAACGTTGCAGAAAACAAAAATTTTCCTACGGTTTCACCAAGATCCATCTATGATTTCATCTAGCAACGAGTGATCGGATGCATCTACATACCTTTGTAGAGATCGCGCGGAAGCGTTCAAAGAACGGGGATGAGGAGTCGTACTCGACGTGATCCAAATCACCGGAGATCCTAGCGCCGAACGGACGGCACCTCCGCGTTCACACACGTACGGTCAGCGTAACGTCTCCTTCTTCTTGATCCAGCAAGGGGAAGGAGAGGTTGAGG
This sequence comes from Triticum urartu, assembly GCF_003073215.2. Classification (NCBI taxonomy): domain Eukaryota; kingdom Viridiplantae; phylum Streptophyta; class Magnoliopsida; order Poales; family Poaceae; genus Triticum; species Triticum urartu. Next base: position 3,644 of record NW_024111994.1, on the reverse strand, counting down.
AAGATGGCTCCAGCAGCAACACGACGGGTGGTGATGGTGGAGCTGCAGTACTCCGTCAGGGCTTCGCCAAGCACTATGGAGGAGGAGGAGGTTGGAGAGGGAGAAGGAGGCAACCAAAGGCGGGGTAAGAAGTCCTCCATCTCCCCACTATATATAGGAGGGCCAAGGGGGGGGCCGGCCCTAGGAATCCAATCTCCTAGGGGGTGCGGCCAAGGGAGGAATCCTTCCTGTTGGGGAACGTAGCAGAAATTCAAAATTTTCCTACGTGTCACCAAGATCTATCTATGGAGAAACCAGCAACGAGGGGAAGGAGAGTGCATCTACATACCCTTGTAGATCGCTAAGCGGAAGCGTTCAAGTGAACGGGGTTGATGGAGTCGTACTCGTCGTGATTCAAATCACCGATGATCCTAGTGCCGAACGGACGGCACCTCCGCGTTCAACACACGTACAGCCCGGTGACGTCTCCCGCCTTGATCCAGCAAGGAGAGAGGGAGAGGTTGATGAAGATCCAGCACACGACGGCGTGGTGGTGGATGCAGGGCGTCACAGTAGCAGGGCTTCGCCTATACTACGAGAGAGAGACGTAACGGGGAGAGAGGGAGGCGCCAGGGGCTGGTGTATGAAGTTCCTCCTCTCCCCCACTATATATAGGAGGGCCAAGGGGGGTGGTGCGCCAGCCTAGGAGATCCAATCTCCTAGGTGCGGCGGCCAAGGGGAGGTTTCCCTCCCCCCCAAGGCACCTAGAGGTGCCTTCCACTTGGGACTCTCCTATGGAAACCCTAGGCGCATGGGCTTAGGGGCTGGTGCCCTTGGCCCATCTAGGCCAAGGCGCACCCCCTACAGCCCATGTGGCCCCCGGGACAGGTGGCCCCACCCGGTGGGCCCCCGGGACCCCTCCGGTGGTCCCGGTACAATACCGATAACCCCGAAACTTGTCCCGATGGCCGAAACAGCACTTCCTATATATAATTCTTTACCTCCGGACCATTCCGGAACTCCTCGTGACGTCCGGGATCTCATCCGGGACTCCGAACAACATTCGGGTTACTGCATATACATATCTTCACAACCCTAGCGTCACCGAACCTTAAGTGTGTAGACCCTACGGGTTCGGGAGACATGCAGACATGACCGAGACGTTCTCCGGTCAATAACCAACAGCGGGATCTGGATACCCATGTTGGCTCCCACATGTTCCACGATGATCTCATCGGATGAACCACGATGTCAAGGATTCAATCAATCCCGTATTATCAATTCCCTTTGTCTAGCGGTATTGTACTTGCCCGAGATTCGATCGTCGGTATCCCGATACCTTGTTCAATCTCGTTACCGGCAAGTCTCTTTACTCGTTCCGTAACACATCATCCCGTGATCAACTCCTTGTCACATTGCGCATATGATGATGTCCTACCGAGTGGGCCCAGAGATACCTCTCCGCTTACACGGAGTGACAAATCCCAGTCTCGATTCGTGCCAACCCAACAGACACTTTCGGAGATACCTGTAATGCACCTTTATAGTCACCCAGTTACGTTGTGACGTTTGATACACCCAAAGCATTCCTACGGTATCCGGGAGTTGCACAATCTCATGGTCTAAGGAAATGATACTTGACATTAGAAAAGCTTTAGCATACGAACTACACGATCTAGTGCTATGCTTAGGATTGGGTCTTGTCCATCACATCATTCTCCTAATGATGTGATCCCGTTATCAACGACATCCAATGTCCATGGTCAGGAAACCGTAACCATCTATTGATCAACGAGCTAGTCAACTAGTAGGCTTACTAGGGACATGGTGTTGTCTATGTATCCACACATGTATCTGAGTTTCCTATCAATACAATTCTAGCATGGATAATAAACGATTATCATGAACAAGGAAATATAATAATAACTAATTTATTATTGCCTCCAGGGCATATTTCCAACAGTCTCCCACTTGCACTAGAGTCAATAATCTAGTTCACATCGCCATGTGATTAACACTCACAGGTCACATCGCCATGTGACTAACACCCAAGAGTTTACTAGAGTCAGTAGTCTAGTTCACATCACTATGTGATTAACACTCAATGAGTTCTAGGTTTGATCATGTTGCTTGTGAGAGAGGTTTTAGTCAACGGGTCTGAACCTTTCAGATCCGTGTGTGCTTTACAAATCTCTATGTCATCTCCTAGATGTAGCTACCACGCTCTATTTGGAGCTATTCCAAATAACTGTTCTACTTGGAGCTATTCTAAATTGTTGCTCCATTGATATCCGGTATTCTACTCGAGCGTAATCTGGATTAGTGTCAAAGTTTGCATCGGCGTAACCCTTTACGACGAACTCTTTTACCACCTCCATAATCGAGAAAATTCCTTAGTCCACTAGTTACTAAGGATAACTTTGACCGCTGTCCTGTGATCCATTCTTGGATCACTCTTGTACCCCTTGACTGACTCATGGCAAGGCACATTTCAGGTGCGGTACACAGCATAGCATACTGTAGAGCCTATGTCTTAAGCATAGGGGACGACCTTCGTCCTTTCTCTCTATTCTGCCTGGTCGAGCTTTAAGTCTTAACTTCATACCTTACAACTCAGGCAAGAACTCCTTCTTTGACTGATCCATCTTGAACACCTTCAAGATCATGTCAAGGTGTGCTCATTTGAAAGTACTATTAAGCGTTTTGATCTATCCTTATAGATCTTGATGCTCAATGTTCAAGTAGCTTAATCCAGGCTTTCCATTGAAAAACACTTTCCAAATAACCCTATATGCTTTCCAGAAATTCTACGTCATTTCTGATCAACAATATGTCAACAACATATACTCATCAGAAATTCTATAGTGCTCCCACTCACTTCTTTGGAAATACAAGTTTCTCATAAACTTTGTATACACCAAATCTTTGATCATCTCATCAAAGCATACATTCCAACTCCGAGATGCTTACTCCAGTCCTCAGAAGGATTGCTGGGGCTTTGCATACTTATTAGCATCTTTCAGGATTGACAAAACCTCCGGTTGTATCACATACAACCTTTCCTCAAGAAAATCGTCGAGGAAACAATGTTTTGACATCCTATCTGCAAGATTTCATAAATAATGCAGTAATCGCTAATATAATTCCAACAGACTCTTAGCATCGCTACGAGTGAGAAAGTCTCATCGTAGTCAACTCCTTGAACTTGTCGGAAAACATCTTAACGACAAGTCGAGCTTTCTTAATGGTGACATTTACCATCATTGTCCGTCTTCCTTTTAAAATCCATCTGCTACTCAACAGCCTTACGACCATCAAGTAGTTCTTCCAAAGTCTACACTTTGTTTTCATACATGGATCCTCTCTCGGATTATATGGCCTCAAGCCATTTATCGGAATCCAGGCCCACCATCGCTTCTCCATAGCTCGTAGGTTCATTGTTGTCTAGCAACATGACTTCCAAGACAGGATGGTACCACTCTGAAGTAGTACGCATCCTTGTCATCCTACGAGGTTTGGTAGTGACTTGATCTGAAGTCTCATGATCAATATCATAAGCTTCCACTTCAATTGGTGTAGGTGCCACAGGAACAACTCTTTGTGCCCTGCTATACACTAGTTGAAGTGAACGGTTCAATAACCTCATCAAGTCTCCACCATCCTCC
>NW_024111993.1:0-14616 GCF_003073215.2 Triticum urartu | reverse complement strand
AATAATGATAGTGCAACTTATTTGTGGCACTGCCGTTTAGGTCATATTGGTGTAGAGCGCATGAAGAAACTCCATGCTGATGGGATTTTGGAATCACTTGATTATGAATAGTTGATGTTGCGAACCATGTCTCTCATGGGCAAGATGACTAAGACTCCATTCTCCGGAACAATGGAGCGAGCAACAAACTTATTGGAAATAATACATACTGATGTATGCGGATCCGATGAGTGTTAAGGCTCGCAAGTATCGTTATTTTCTGAATCTTCACATATGATTTGAGCAGATATGATTATATCTACTTGATGAAACATAAGTCTGAAACATTTGAAAAGTTCAAAGAATTTCAGAGTGAAGTGGAGAATCATCGTAACAAAAATAAAAGTTTCTACGATATGATCGCAGAAGTAAAATATTTGAGTTACGAGTTTGGCCTTCAGTTAAAACAATGTGAAATAGTTTCACTACTCACGCCACCTGGAACACCAAAGTGTAATGGCGTGTCCGAACGTTGTAACCGTTCTTTATTAGATATGGTGTGATCTATGATGTTTCTTACCGATTTACCACTATCGTTTTTGGGGTCATGCATTAAAGACAACTGCATTCACGTTAAAAAGGGGCACCATCTAAGTCCGTTGAGACGACACAATCTGAACTGTGGTTTGGCAAGAAACCAAAGTTGTCGTTTCTTAAAGTTTGGGGTTGCGATGCTTATGTGAAAAAGTTTCATCCTGATAAGCTCAAACCCAAATCGGAAAAGTGTGTCTTCATAGGATACCCAAAAAGTTACTGTTGGGTACACCTTCTATCACAGATCCAAAGGCAAGACATTCGTTGCTAAGAATGGGTCCTTTCTAGAGAAGGAGTTTCTCTCGAAAGAAGTGAGTGGGAGGAAAGTAGAACTTGATAAGGTAATTGTACCTTCTCCCTTATTGGAAAGTAGTTCATCACAAAAATCTGTTCCTATGACTAACTACACCAATTAGTGAGGAAGCTAATGATGATGATCATATAACTTTAGATCAAGTTACTACCGAATCTCATAAGTAAACCAGAGTGAGATCCGCACCAGAGTGGTACGGTAATCCTGTTCTGAAAGTCATATTACTAGACCATGACAAACTTGCGAACTATGAGGAAGCGATGATGAGCTCAGATTCTGCGAAATGGTTTGAGGCCATGAAATCTGAGATAGGATCCATGTATGAGAACATAGTATGGACTTTGGTTGACTTGCCTGATGATCGGGAAGCCATAGAAAATAAATGGATTTTCAAGAGGAAGACAGACGCTGATAGTAGTGTTACTATCTACAAAGCTAGACTTGTCGAAAAAGGGTTTTGACAAAGTTCAAAGGTATTGACTACGATGAGATTTTCTCACTCGTATCAATGCTTAAAGTCTGTCCGAATCATGTTAGCAATTGCCACATTTTATGAAATCTGGCAAATGGACAACAAAATTGCAATCCTTAATGGACTACTTAAAGAAGAGTTGTATATGATGCAACCAGAAGGTTTTGTCAATCCTAAAGGTGCTAACAAAATATGCAAGCTCCAGCGATCCATCTATCACTACTAGAAAAAGGGCTATAGATGGGATTGACACTAATGGCGCACCAGACAAGCGGTGCGCCATTAGTATATACTAATGGCGCACCACCTTCTGATACGCCATTAGAGTTGAAACTACTAATGGCGCACCTGGCCGCAGGGTGCGCCATTAGTATCAATTTTTTTTTGAACTAGTGCGCCTGTCCAAACATACTATGGCGCATCCAGACACAGTGCGCATTACTAGTTGTAACTAGTAATGGCGCACCTGTAAAGAAAGTGCGCCACTAATGTTGTTTTTTGATTATATTTTTATTCCTTTTTTTGCAAAACTACTAAGGCGCACTGTCACCCAGTGCGCCATTACTAGTTTCAACTAGTAATGGCGCACTATGTGTCAGTGCGCCATTAGTAATTTTTTTTTGCAAAACTACTAATGGCGCACCACCATACGGTGCGCCATTAGTAACCTGGATTACTAATGGCGCATTTAGAGTTGGTGCGCCATTAGTAAGTGGGCAGCAACAAGATATTTTGGACAGCCTCTCCTACCCACACTCACTTTCTCCCCACTTCATTCTCTCCACCTCCTCCTTGTCTCGGGTGCCTCCTCTTTTTCACCTCATTTCCACCATAGATTCATTCAATTTAAGTGGTTAAATTACCTTGTTTTGATAGGTAAGTAAGGGGGGAAGCTATATTTATGTTGTTCTCCCTACAACAATGTGCACATGCACTTTTTATGGCCTAGCTAGATCTATGTATGTTCGTGGTGTTGCATATGTTTGTGGTGTTGCATATGTGTTTGTGTTTGGAGGTGTACCGGTATTTGAAATGCGATAGTTGCCAATATTTTGCCGGAATGTTGATTCATTTCCGTTTCGGCGAGAATTTTGGCATTAAGCATTCTTTTTGGTCCTATTTTTAGGGAAAGTCATGCCAAATTTTTTCTTGGTTCTAAAATATCGTTTTGCTCTACCCCGCAGGCGACCATGGTCCGCACGATGACCGAAGGCATCGTGAATAGGTTTTTGAGGTCCGCGAAGGCCGAGATGCTTCAAAAACGAGACGGAGATAAGATGTCGTGTCGAAGATGCAAGCTGAAGAGCCTTATTGCGGACCCGGAATCCGGGCAGGTGCGGGACCACCTGCTCTTGCGTGGTTTCATGGATGGCTATCGGTGGCAAGGTGATGAAGATGACTACGAAGTCGTCCATGGGGGCCGGGCAAGAAATGAGGAAGGGCAGCAAGACAACCACCGCGGCTCGGGCGGGCGAGAAGACGAAGAATCCCCAGGAGATGATCACGACGGTGATGCTGTACACAGTCATCATGTAGAAGATGCAGGACATGATGATGAGGAAGATGCCGGAGCAGACGATGGGCATGATCATGAAGATGATGATGCCGGCAGAGCAAACGACGCTGGACCATCGATGGGCTGGGTGTAGGACCATCATATTCAAGAGCTGCTTCTCGAGCAGACGGATAACGCAAGAGCTGCCGCCTGAGAGAAAGCCAAGATGGATCAACTTGAGTTAGACGCGGTTACTCCATTGTATGAAGGATGCAGGCCCGAGGATACCTGCCTGAAAGTAACGCTCATGGCTCTGGAGATGAAGGTAAAACACAAAATGACCGACGCATGCTTCGACGAGAACATGTCATTCTGGCACGAACGTCTTCCCAAGGGGAACAAGTGCCCGACCAGTTTGGAGGAGGCGAAGAAAATCGTGTGTCCTCTGGATTTACCGCACGTGAAATACCATGTGTGCATGAACAATTGCATCATTTATCGGGACGAGCACGCGGAGTCTACCATATGTCCGGTGTGCGGCGTCACTCGATACAAGAAGAGGAAGAAAGCTCCTTGAAAAGTGGTGTGGTAATTTCCGATCACTCCTCGTCTGCAGCGGTATTTCGCGGACCCTAAGTAGCAAAGCTCCTGCGTTGGCACGTGGATAGGGAGGAGAAGAAGCGAGAAGATGACGCAAATGATCCGGAGATAGATAAAAAAGACAAGATGCTGAGTCACCCTAAGGATGCAGAGCCAGTGGCACGCCATTAATGAACTCGGGAGAGCATCGGTCATCGTACATCCATTGCCGGCTCATCTTCAATACACAACACCGAAAACACCAAATTAATACAAGTTCATACATAAAGTTCATACAACACTTAAATGCAACAAACAAATAACTCTCTAGCTAAAGCATTAAAATGCAACAACAAATGCGATCAAGATCGCAACTAAGGTAACAATTGATCCAACAGCATAATGATACCAAGCCTCACTATCAATGGCATATTTTCTAATCTTTCTAATCTTCAAGCGCATTTTCTCCATCTTAATCTTGTGATCATCGACGACATCGGCAACATGCAACTCCAATTCCATCTTCTCCCCCTCAATTATCCTTTCAATTTTTCTTTCAAATACTTGTTTTCTCTTTCAACTAAATTTAACCTCTCGACAATAGTGTCGGTTGGAATTTCCGGTTCACATACCTCCTAGATAAAAATATCTATGTCAACTTGATGGGCATAATTTGTCATAAACACGAAATGCAACAAATAGTTTTAAAAGAGAATATACCACATCTGAATCATAACAAAGACGAGGGCCGATGGAGACGGATATCAAAACCATGGCACTATGTATGACAAACAACGTACGGGTAAGATAATTACACGAGTAACTATATATCCAAATCACAAAAACATCAATTATTTATATAAAATTTCATGAACAAGAGGCTCACCACAAGGTGGTGCCGGCGACGGGATGGTGCGGGCGATCGACGGTGGTTACGACGGAGATTTAGAAGGCACTAAGTAAACCACACCTACATATGCAAACTAAGTGTTATTTTGACCTCAAATTGCATATAAATCAAATACTACCACATATAAATTCCTCCCAAATTACTAAAACCCACAATTAATCACTATATAAACCAATGCAAGAGCTAATCTAGCAATGAGAGATGAAGGACAAAGTTGCCTAACCTTGTGATCATTTGAATGGATGGGGGCTGCAACTTGAAAATTTTGGGCAAAATTGGCGATGAACTCGAGAGGAAGAAGGGAATAACAGAGGAGAGGGAGAGGGAAAGGGGGAAGAACAGAGTGCGGGTGGAATGAATGGTTATATAGGACTGACCTTTAGTACCGGTTCGTGCCACGGAACCGGTACTAAAGGTGCGGGAGGGGCCCCACTCTCTGACAACATCCTGCCACCACTTTCTTTAGTAACGCAGTTCGTGCCACGAACCGGTGCTAAAGGTTCGCCCACGAACGGTACTAAAGATCTCCTCCGCCTAGCCTTGGAACCGACACTAATGGACACATTAGTGCCGGTGTTCTGTTACAAACCGGACTAATGTGCCTCACATTTGACCCTTTTTCTACTAGTGGGCGCTTCCCATCAGCATTGCACTAACCCTAGATCGGTAGGGGATTAGGTGGGGTGTACGGCTGTGCGATGAATCTCGTAATGCGAGCCGCCGCCCCCACCTCTTTATATAATGCAGGTGACAGGGGCCCGTCACCCATAGTGGGCTGAGCGCCCCCGATCAGGGCGTGGATCTAAGGGACCGGTGGGCCGTTGGGCCCACACGATGGAGACCATCCTAACATTCTCCCCCTTGATCTCAACTTTTACTTTTGACCTTACATTTTTACTTTACTCGTTTCATAACAGATCAGTACATAGAACATGTTTCATCATCACAACACAATTGCCGATAGAATCAGACAGCCACAACGTTCCTCTCTGATTTGAAACAAATTCTGTAACCTTGGGCCCTATTATTGTCCGGAAATGTTAGACTATACCATAAAACCCATTTCGACTGTGTATTCTCCGAACACACTGGGCGGTAAGCCTTTAATAAATAGATCTGCAAACACTTGTCTGTCGCTTTTATGCTTCAAGCATTTCTACATAAATTGTGGAACTTTCTCCTTTACCAATGCATAACTCCGTGTCAGTGTGTTTGCATCAACACTGGACCTCGTTGTCAAAGGAGCGAAAAACTTAAAATGGTTATCGCTGTTGTCAACCATTATCAACTCCGGGTACAGGTCTCCTTAACCATTTTGCCTGTCCCTCAGCCTCATATTCAAGCTATAACATATCTTTGCATCACATTGATGATAATTGTTTCATTCTTTGGAGCTTTCCACACCAAAACTCCAAGTATGAAAGTTAGCGACAATTGTGGATTTCTCTATAACATTTCACAAGTCTGTCTTGTACTCACAATCTTTTGAGAGCACTTATTTCTTTCAGCATGAGGCCGATATCTTTGACTCATGCCAGTGATTCTATATATGGACTGGACATTGCCAAACACCGGATACGTGAACTGTGTCAGGGTATATGTATTGAGCTTCACAAGCTGAAGCATATGGTACCATATCATATCCGTTTTCAATCTTCTCATCACTTCTTGAACACAATAGTTTTCAGTTCCAATTACCCTTGACTATAAGAACAAGCGTAGGTTTTCCTCGCATGCATACTTTTAGAGACCTTTCTTAGCATGTCCATTCGACTTCCCTTAATACCCTTTTATTCTTTTCTTGCTAAATCTCGATAATTATAACGAGAGACACTCTACCGAGAACATTCTTTTGAACTTTGAGAAAGAACTTCTTTTCTTCTCCTGCAGTAGTTGACAGACCACAGCAACTAGCACAGGATTAGGAAATGAATTTCCCATTCTATAACTTTGCATGAATACAATTGTCATCTCATTTTCTTTAACCCAAAATAACATCCGATTCTTCTAACTTTAAATGTCACTGTCTATATACTTGCTCTTGTCCATAAAAGACTTCTTGAAGCAGTATCCCTTGTGTTCTTTACTTTCATCTAATGTAACTCAGATCATGATGTCGATCATGATGTGCCACTAAAACTCATTGTAATCTATTCATTCTCTTTGCACAAAATCTTTCCTTTGGAAACACATTGACCTTGTAGACCCTTTATAGCCTACTGTTTATGCTCCATTGGAAATTACTTATGAGTCCCAAATATAGTTGGGATTCACCAATTTTATTTCATCTCATATAGTCTCTTATCATTTAGACAAACAAACACTTCTCAAAGCAAGATTGAGCACTTTAAATGAGGTGGGATCAACCTCCATTTGAATTTCACTAACATAAACTTTATAGTAATCAGAAGGATCTGATTTTCTCATTCCCTGAGACCATCTGTACCTTAGGTACTCGCACTTCTTTCATATGGGGCTGTTGTTGCTCTGTCATTGCCAGAAGGCACATTAATTCTATAGTCTTTGGTATTTTCATACCATGCTCCCCCAGATTATTCCATCTTCACTAAAAATGGGGCATCTTTAAACTTTATTATTTGGGTTTGTTCTATTAAAACTTTCTTCTTTATGGCACTTTTAAGCACCGTCTTAGTATTCCTCAGTCTGCTGTCAAAACTATAAAAGATCCAGGATTATAACTATTTCTGTTCTTTAGGGGTATTATTATGACCGTCGTACTCCTCCAGACGATCACATTCTTCATCAATGGATCACTTTAGATGCATAACATGCATCACATTATCTAAAGTATAGGGGAGTTTCATCATTCTTAATTTGTCTAATAATTCTTTCTCCCCCTCGAAATGTGGCAAGAAATTTTCTGCCACAATTTCAAAAACCATTCATGACTTTTGTGAATTGAGGAAAGTTCAATTATCTATTTCATTCATCTGATTACTTCATGCGAAAGGAAGTTATCTGTTAACTGGTATGGGAGTACTTTTTCCTCATTCCATTTCAGAAACTCAAAAGAGGTCTTTATTATTAGTACTTTTGCGTCACACTTGCATATCATTCTTATCTTTAGGTTCGTTTGTAACTTTTATTGTCTTTGGATTTATTGAGTGCTTAATGATCATTACACATAAGGTGTACGGTCGATACTAGAAAAGAATAATAGCTACTCCATACTTTTCTCCCAGAGTGGGACACATTAAACGCACATGAGTCATCATATCTTTCTCGTGTCATATAGGATAAGTCCTTTGCATAAATTTCTCCCGCCATACAGGATTTCTGACATAATACTATGTCAACTTTACCCAGTTACGCAGGTATTTTCCCAGACTTTTCCCGCCACACGGTTTTTTATCATAATCATCTTTTCCCGCTATGCGGATAATTCCCTGTAAGGAACATAAATGCCAGAATTGGCTCTTTTGACTGCATATTCAATCATCAAATTCAGAAATAAATCCGAATGCTCTTTGACACACATGCTTGATCCGATGTTGGTCAAATATTAAACACGCATGTTGCTTGTTTTATCTCAAATCATGTTGGCTGAAATCTTCTTCATAGAGAGTACATGAAAGACATTCGTCAACCAAGACTCTCAATGATCTACCTCTTTTCTTTCTTGGATTAATATCCAAGAATTCTTTTCTTTTGAAGCCATTCTTTAGAGAGAACATACTCCCTCGCGTTATGACCTTTCTTGGTCATCTTTCAGATCATAAGTACCCATCCATTCGCTTTCACGAATGAAAGCATGGAAAACTTTTAGTCTGAGAAAAAACTTAACCAGCAATCAACAATAATGAGCCTAAAAATAACCCCATGTTGGTCTGGTTAAAAAATATGCACATTAAAATTTTAAAACCTTCTTCTATATTCAAAATCACCATGGGCAGAATTAGAATAAAACATCATCCTTCTACATTAATTCCATATCACCGTTGGGCGGAAATGGAAATAATGCATATAACTCTTAAACAATGTGATGATAGTATTTTTATTAAACAATTTGATAAAAAATCATCATCACCATCAACTTTATTGCAGCGGGAACAAGAAATATACATTTCTCTAGCTCAAGAGCTTTTCTTGATCTTTATGTGTTCTCTGAAAATTTATCACTTTGATACAAAATTTATCAGAGATTTAAGCTTCGAACATAGGACTCATAGAACTATAATATTGTTATCATTAACGTTGGTCAGAAAATAACAATACCATATTTTCACTTTAAAACAAATATATTTCTTTTTTCATATCGGAAACTATCTGCATCTTATTTCACCCACAGGGGAAAAACATTGCTAAGAACAGTTCTTCCAATTAAATTTTCCCGTTGGTTCCAATTTAATTGGAGGATAAAACTTTCACTTTGCAGCAGAATTTTACAATATTCTATTCAGAAACAATTCTGTACTCTTTTACTCTTTAAGAAATTTTAACCGGTTGGCTAAAAAATGCATTAGAGAAGCAACAATTTAATCATTTACTTTAGTTCTATTCACTTTTAAAAGAGCACTTTTATTTGCTGTTACTTTCTATTTTCTAGACAAAATTTCGTTGAATTAATTTGAATAGAAAAAAAACTATGTGAAATTTGCCCAAAAACTCTGGACAAAACAAAAAATGAAACGCTTCCTGTGCTGGCCGCAAATGGCCCAGCCATTCGGAGCCCGTTTGGCTCGCGCGCGGCTGCCGGATCTGGCCCAGCGCGCTGCTGCGGCCTGACGCGGCCCAGTGACCGCCAGTGCTAGCAGCCCAGGGCGTGCGAGCCAGTCTTGCCGCACTTGTGTCCCAAAAGGGCCCATGTACACTAGGTTTTCTATCGGGACCGTTTAACAGATCGGACGATCGCCCGTGGAGATCGCTCGATCAAAAACGTAACAGTGGGGGATCGACCGAAATCTCGCCATCCTTTCCTCCCCCCGCGCCTCCCCGGACTGCGCGTGGGTCTGACCTCGCCGGCCGCCGCGGACGCCGTCAAGCGCACCACGGCGCTGTGTTGGGGAACGTAGCAGAAATTCAAAATTTTCCTACGTGTCACCAAGATCTATCTATGGAGAGACCAGCAACGAGGGGAAGGAGAGTGCATCTACATACCCTTGTAGATCGCTAAGCGGAAGCGTTCAAGTGAACGGGGTTGATGGAGTCGTACTCGTCGTGATTCAAATCACCGATGACCAAGTGCCGAACGCACGGCACCTCCGCGTTCAACACACGTACAGCCCGGTGACGTCTCCCACGCCTTGATCCAGCAAGGAGAGAGGGAGAGGTTGAGGAAGACTCCATCCAGCAGCAGCACAACGGCGTGGTGGTGGTGGAGGAGCGTGGCAATCCTGCAGGGCTTCGCCAAGCACCACAGAAGAGGAGGAAGAAGAGATGCAGGGCTGCACCAACGAGAGATCGAATCACGTGTGTTATGGGCAGCCCCTAGGCCTCATATATATAGGGGAAGGGGAGGAGGCTGCGCCCCCTCTAGGGTTCCCACCCCTAGAGGGGCGGCAGCCCTAGATGGGTCTTGGGTGGCGGCCAGAGAGGGGAGAGGGGGAGGCGCCCCTAGGGTGGGCCTTAAGGCCCATCTGGACCTAGGGTTTGCCCCCTCCCACTCTCCCTGCGCCTTGGGCCTTGGTGGGAGGCGCACCAGCCCACTAAAGGGCTGGTCCCTCACCAATCTTGGCCCACGCAACCTTCTGGGGTTGGTGGCCCCACTTGTGACCCCCGGGACCCTCCCGGTGGTCCCGGTACGTTACCGATAACCCCGAAAACTCTTCCGATGACCAAACAGGACTTCCCATATATAAATCTTTACCTCCGGACCATTCCGGAACTCCTCGTGACGTCCGGGTTCTCATCCGGGACTCGAACAACATTTCGGTTACCACATACAAACTCCTTATAACCTAGTGTCATCGAACCTTAAGTGTGTAGACCCTACGGGTTCGGGAGACGGCAGACATGACCGAGACGTTCTCGGTCAAAACCAACAGCGGGATCTGGATACCCATGTTGGGCTCCCACATGTTCCACGATGATCTCAATCGAATGAACCACGATGTCAGGACTTAATCAATCCCGAATACAATTCCCTCTTGTCTATCGGTATCGATACTTGCCCGAGATTCGATCGTCGGTATCCCGATACCTTGTTCAATCTCGTTACCGGCAAGTCTCTTTAACTCGTTCCGTAAACATCATCCCATGATCAACTCCTTGATCACATTGTGCACATTATGATGATGTCCTACCGAGTGGGCCCAGAGATACCTCTCCGTTTACACGGAGTGACAAATCCCAGTCTTGATTCGTGCCAACCCAACAGACACTTTCGGAGATACCCGTAGTGTACCTTTATAGCCACCCAGTTACGTTGTGACGTTTGGCACACCCAAAGCACTCCTACGGTATCCGGGAGTTGCACAATCTCATGGTCTAAGGAAATGATACTTGACATTAGAAAAGCTTTAGCATGCGAACTACACGATCTTGTGCTATGCTTAGGATTGGGTCTTGTCCATCACATCATTCTCCTAATGATGTGATCCCGTTATCAATGACATCCAATGTCCATGGTCAGGAAACCGTAACCATCTATTGATCAACGAGCTAGTCAACTAGAGGCTTACTAGGGACATGGTGTTGTCTATGTATCCACACATGTATCTGAGTTTCCTATCAATACAATTATAGCATGTATAATAAACGATTATCATGAACAAGGAAATAATATAATAATAATCAATTTATTATTGCCTCTAGGGCATATTTCCAACAGTCTCCCACTTGCACTAGAGTCAATAATCTAGTTCACTTCGCCATGTGATTAACACTCACAGGTCACATTGCCATGTGACTAACACCCAAGAGTTTACTAGAGTCAGTAGTCTAGCTCACATCACTATGTGATTAACACTCAATGAGTTCTAGGTTTGATCATGTTGCTTGTGAGAGAGGTTATAGTCAACGGGTGTGAACCTTTCAGATCCGTGTGTGTTTTACAAATCTCTATGTCATCTCCTAGATGCAGCTACCATGTTCTACTTGGAGCTATTCCAAATAACTGTTCTACTATACGAATCCAGTTTACTACTCAGAATAATCTGGATTAGTGTCAAAGTTTGCATCACCGTAACCCTTTATGACGAACTCTTTTACCACCTCCATAATTGAGAAAATTCCTTAGTCCACTAGTTACTAAGGATAACTTTGACTACTGTCCTGTGATCCATTCTTGGATCACTCTTGTACCCTTGACTGACTCATGGCAAGGCACACTTCAGGTGCGGTACACAGCATAGCATACTGTAGAGCCTATGTCCAAACATAGGGGACGACCTTCGTCTTTTCTCTATTCTGCCGTGGTCGAGCTTTAAGTCTTAACTTCATACCTTACAACTCAGGCAAGAACTCCTTCTTTGACTGATCCATCTTGAACACCTTCAAGATCATGTCAAGGTATGTGCTCATTTGAAAGTACCATTAAGCGTTTTGATCTATCCTTATAGATCTTGATGCTCAATGCTCAAGTAGCTTAATCCAGGTTTTCCATTGAAAACACTTTCCAAATAACCCTATATGCTTTCCAGAAATTCTACGTCATTTCTGATCAACAATATGTCAACAACATATACTCATCAGAAATTCTATAGTGCTCCCACTCACTTCTTTGGAAATACAAGTTTCTCATAAACTTTGTATACACCCAAAATCTTTGATCATCATCAAAGCATACATTCCAACTCCGAGATGCTTACTCCAGTCCTTAGAAGGATTGCTGGAGCTTTGCATACTTATTAGCATCTTTCAGGATTGACAAAACCTTCCGGTTGTATCACATACAACCTTTCCTCAAAAAATCGTCGAGGAAACAATTTATTGACATCCTATCTGCAAGATTTCATAAATAATGCAGTAATCGCTAATATAATTCCTACAGACTTTTAGCATCGCTACTTGTGAGAAAGTCTCACGTAGTCAACTCCTTGACTTGTCGGGAAACATCTTAACGACAAGTCGAGCTTTCTTAATGGTGACATTTACCATCATTGTCCGTCTTCCTTTTAAAATCCATCTGCACTCAGTAGCCTTACGACCATCAAGTAGTTCTTCAAAGTCTACACTTTGTTTTTCCAAAGTCTACACTTTGGTTTCATACATGGATCCTCTCTCGAATTTTATGGCCTCGAGCCATTTATCGGAATCCGGGCCCACCATCGCTTCTCCATAGCTCGTAGGTTCATTGTTGTCTAGCAACATGACTTCCAAGACAGGATTACGTACCACTCTGAAGTAGTACGCATCCTTGTCATCCTACGAGGTTTGGGAGTGACTTGATCCGAAGTCTCATGATCAATATCATAAGCTTCCACTTCAATTGGTGTAGGTGCCACAGGAACAACTCTTTGTGCCCTGCTATACACTAGTTGAAGTGACGGTTCAATAACCTCATCAAGTCTCCACCATCCTCCCACTCAATTCTTTCGAGAGAAACTTTTCCTCGAGAAAGGACCCGTTTCTAGAAACAATCACTTTTGCTTCCGGATCTGAAATAGGAGGTATACCCAACAGTTTTGGGTATTCTATGAAGATGCATTTATCCGCTTTGGTTCAAGCTTATCAGCCTGAAACTTTTTCACATAAGCGTCGCAGCCCCAAACTTTTAAGAAATGACAGCTTAGGTTTCTCTAAACCATAGTTCATACGGTGTCATCTCATCGGAATTACGTGGTGCCCTATTTAAAGTGAATGTGGTTGTCTCTAATGCCTAACCCATAAACTATCGTGGTAATTCGATAAGAGACATCATGGTATGCATCATATCCAATAGGGTGCAGTTATGATGTTCGGACACACCATCACACTATGGTGTTCCAGGCTGTATTAGTTGTGAAACAATTTCCACAATGTCTTAATTCTGTGCCAAACTCGTAATTCAGATATTCATCTCTATGATCATATCATAGATATTTTATCCTCTTGTCACGACGATCTTTCAACTTCACCCTGAAATTACTTGAACCTTTCAATAATTCAGACTCGTGATTCATCAAGTAAATATACTCAACATCTACTCAAATCATCTGTGAAGTAAGAACATAATGATATCCACTACACGCCTCAGCACTAATTGGACTGCACACATCAAAATGTATTACTTCCAACATGTTTCTTTCTAGTTTTATTTTACCTGAAAACGAGGCTTTCAGTCATCTTGCCCATGTGGTATGATTTGCATGTCTCAAGTGATTCAAAATCAAGCGAGTTCCAAACGGTCCATTTGCATGGAGTTTCTTCATGCATATACACCAACAACTACATGGTTCGCATGTCTCAATCCTTTCAAAATGAGTGAGTCCAAAGATCCATCAACATGGAGCTTCTTCATGCGTTTTATACCATATGACTTAAGTGGCAGTGCCACAAGTAGGTGGTACTATCATTACTATCTTTTGGCATGAACATGTGTATCACTACGATCGAGATTCAATAACCATTCATTTTAGGTGCAAGACCATTGAAGGTATTATTCAAATAAACAGAGTAACCATTATTCTCCTTTAAATGAATAACCGTATTGCGATAGACATAATCCCAATCATGTCTATGCTCAACGCAAACACCAATCTCGATGGTAGAGGGAGCGTGCGATGCTTGATCATATCAACCTTGGAAACACTTCCAACACATATCGTCAGAGAGAGATAGCTAGTCTTCGTTTATTCTGTAGCTTTTATTTCGAGTTACTAACACTTAGCAACCGAACCGGTATCTAATACCCTGGTGCTACTAGGAGTACTAGTAAAGTACACATTAACACAATGTATATCCAATATACTTCTATCGACCTTGCCAGCCTTCTCATCTACCAAGTATCTAGGGTAATTCTGCTCCAGTGGGCTGTTCCCCTTATTACAGAAGCACTTAGTCTCGGGTTTGGGTTCAACCTTGGGTTTCTTCACTAGAGCAGCAGCTGATTTGCCGTTTCATGAAGTATCCCTTCTTGCCCTTGCCCTTCTTGAAACTAGTGGTTTCACAACCATCAACAATTGATGCTCCTTCTTGATTTCTACTTTCGCGGTGTCAAACATCGCGAATATCTCAAGGATCATCATATATGTCCCTGATATTATAGTTCATCATGAAGCTCTAGCAGCTTGGTGGTAATGACTTTGGAGAAACATCACTATCTCATCTGGAAGATCAACTCCCACTCGATTCAAATGATTGTTGTACTCAGACAATCTGAGCACAAGCTCAAC
>NW_024111992.1:0-17712 GCF_003073215.2 Triticum urartu | reverse complement strand
GTTGAGACGGGAGGCGACTCCCATATGAATTGTGGTTTGGCAGGAAACCCAAGTTGTCGTTTCTTAAAGTTTGGGGCTGCGATGCTTATGGGAAAAAGCTTCAACCTGATAAGCTCGAACCTAAATCGGAGAAATGGGTCTTCATAGTATACCCAAAGGAGACTGTTGGGTGCACCTTCTATCACAGATCCGAAGGCAAGATATTCGTTGCTAAGAATGGATCCTTTCTAAGAGAAGGAGTGTCTCTCAAAAGAAGTGAGTGAGAGGAAAGTAGAAATTGATGAGGTAATTGTACCTTCTCACGAATTGGAAAGTAGTACATCACAGAAATCAGTTCCAGTGATTCCTACACCAATTAGTGAGGAAGCTAATGATGATGATCATGAAACTTTAGATCAAGTTACTACTGAACCTTGTAGGTCAACCAGAGTACGGTCCACACCAGAGTGGTACGGTGATCCTGTTCTAGAAGTCATATTACTAGACCATGACAAACCTACGAACTATGAGGAAGTGATGATGAGCCCAGATTCCGCCAAATGGCTTGAGGCCATGAAATCTGAGATGGGATCCATGTATAAGAACAAAGTATGGACTTTGATTGACTTTCCCGTTGATCGGCGAGCCATTGAGAATAAATGGATCTTTAAGAGGAAGACGGACGCTGATAGTAGTGTCACTATCTATAAAGCTCGAATTGTCGCAAAAGGTTTTCGACAAGTTCAAGGTGTTGACTATGATGAGAATTTCTCACTCGTATCGATGCTTAAAGTCTGTCCGAATCATGTTAGAAATTGCCACAATTTATGATTATGAAATTTGGCAATGGATGTCAAAACTGCATTCCTTAATGGATAGCTTAAAGAAGAGTTGTATATGATGCAGCCAGAAGGTTTTTTTGATCCAAAAGGTGCTAACAAAGTGTGCAAGCTCCAGCGATCCATTTATGGACTGGTGCAAGCATCTCGGAGTTGGAATATATGCTTTGATAGTGTGATCAAAGCATATAGTTTTATACAGACTGCGGTGAAGCCCCTGTATTATCAAGAAAGTCAGTGGGAGCACTACAACTTTCTGATAAGTATATGTGAGTGACATATTGTTTGAGCGGAAATGATGTAGAAATTTTCTGGAAAGCATAAAGGAGTGTTTGAAAGGAGTTTTTCAAAGAAAGACCTCGGAAGCTGCTTACATATTGGGCATCAAGATCTATAGAGATAGATCAAGACGCTTGATAAGATTTTTCAATGAGTACATACCTTGACAAGATTTTTGAAGTAGTTCAAAATGGAACAGTCAAAGAAGGAGTTCTTGCCTGTATTGCAAGGTGTAAAGTTGAGTAAGACTCAAAACACGACCACGGCAGAAAATAGAAAGAGAATGAAAGTCATTCCCTATGCCTCAGCCATAGGTTCTATAAAGTATGCTATGCTGTGTACCAAACCTATTGTGTACCTTGCCATGAGTTTGACAAGGGGTACGATATTGATCCAGGAGTGGATCACTTGACAACGGTCAAAATTATCCTTAGAAGACTAAGGAGATATTTCTCGGTTATGGAGGTGATAAAGAGTTCGTCGTAAAGAGTTACGCTGATGCAAGCTTTTACACCGATCCGGATGACTCTGAGTCTCAATCTGGATACATATTGAAAGTGGGAATTAGCTAGAGTAGCTCATCGCAGAGCATTGTAGACATAGAAAATTTGCAAAATACATACGAGCTCTGAATGTGGCAGACCTTGACTAAACTTCTCTCACAAGCAAAACATGATCACTCTTTGGGTGTTAATCACATAGCGATGTGAACTAGATTATTGACTCTAGTAAACCCTTTGGGTATTAGTCACATGGAGATGTGAACTAATCACATAAAGATGTGAACTATTGGTGTGAAATCACATGACGATGTGAACTAGATTGTTGACTCTAGTGCAAGTGGGGGACTGAAGGAAAAATGCCCTAGAGGCAATAATCAAGTTGTTATTTATATATTTCCTTACATCATGATAAATGTTTATTATTCATGCTAGAATTGTATTAACCGGAAACTTAGTACATGTGTGAATACATAGACAAACAGAGTGTCACTAGTATGCATCTACTTTACTAGCTCGTTAATCAAAGATGGTTAAGTTTCCTAGCCATGGACAAGAGTTGTCATTTGATGAACGAGATCACATCATTAGAGAATGATGTGATTGACTTGACCCATCCGTTAGCTTAGCACTATGATCGTTTAGTTTATTGCTAATGATTTCTTCATAACTTATACATGTTCCTATGACTATGAGATTATGCAACTCCCGAATACCGGAGGAACACTTAGTGTGCTATCAAACATCACAACGTAACTGGGTGATTATAAAGATGTTGTACAGGTGTCTCTGATGGTGTTTGTTGAGTTGGCATAGATCGAGATTAGGATTTGTCATTCCGATTGTCGAAGAGGTATCTCTGGGCCCTCTCGGTAATGCACATCACTATAAGCCTTGCAAGCAATGTAACTAATGAGTTAGTTGCGGGATGATGCATTACGGAACGAGTAAAGAGACTTACCGGTAACGATATTGAACTTGGTATTGAGATACCGACGATCGAATCTCGGGCAAGTAACATACCGATGACAAAGGGAACAACGTATGTTGTTATGCGGTTTGACCGATAAAGATCTTCGTAGAATATGTAGAAACCAATATGAGCATCCAGGTTCCGCTATTGGTTATTGACCGGAGACGAGTCTCGGTCATGTCTACATAGTTCTCGAACCCGTAGGGTCCGCACGCTTAACGATCGGTGACGATCAGTATTATGAGTTTATGTGTTTTGATGTACCGAATGTAGTTCGGAGTCCCGGATGTGATCACAGACATGACGAGGAGTCTCGAAATGGTCGAGACATAAAGATTGATATATTGGACGGCTATGTTTGGACACCGGAAGGTATCCGGGAGGTTTCGGATAAAATCGGAGTGCCTGAGGGTTATCGGAACCCCCTGGGGAACTAATGGGCCTCGATGGGCCTTAGTGGAGAGAGAGAGGGGCGGCCAGGGCAGGCCGCGCGCTCCCTCCCCCTTGACTCCGAATAGGACAAGGAAGGGGGGGCGGCGCCGCCCTTTTCCTTTCCCCCTCTCCCTCTCCTTCCTTCCCCCTCTCTCCCTTTTGGTGGAAACCTACTAGGACTTGGAGTCCTAGTAGGATTCCCATCTTGGGGGCGCGCCAAGGAGGGCCGGCCGGCCTCCCCCTCCCTCCTTTATATACGTGGGGAGGGGGCATCCTAGAACACACAAGTTGATTGTTTAGCCGTGTGCGGTGCCTCTGTCGGTGTCAAAACCTGCGGATCTCAGGTAGGGGGTCCCGAGCTGTGCGTCTAAGGTCGATGGTCACAGGAGACAGGGGACACGATGTTTACCCAGGTTTGGGACCTCTCTATGGAGGTAATACCCCACTTCCTGCTTGATTGATCTTGATTTATATGAGTATTAGAAGAGTTGATCTACCACGAGATCGTAATGGCTAAAACCCTAGAAGTCTAGCATGTATGACTATGGTAATGAGTATATCCTTTTCGGACTACGCTCTCCGGTTTATATTGATACCGGAGGGATCTAGGGTTACATAGAGTCGGTTACATCAAAGGGAATCTTCATAGTCGATTTCCAAGCTTGCCTTCCACGCCAAGGAGAGTCCAATCCGGACACAGGTATGCTCTTCGGTCTTCATGTCTTCATAGCCCATCAGTCCAGCCCATGGATAACAGGTCGGACGCCCGAGGACCCCTTAGTCCACGACTCCCTCAGTAGCCCCGAAACCAGTCTTCAATAACGAAGTGTTCGGAACACGAATTGTCTTCGGCATTGGAAGGCGGGTTCCTCCTCCAATGACCTCCACGTAATATATTCGGCCGTTGATCAATGTCGCTCCCCTCGGCTTTTGTGCGCTAATAACTTCGGCTTCCACGTGTCAAGCGAATGCGGAAGGTCAGGGTATTTTTCGTAAATAACACCTGTCCAGGGAAGGAAAGAGCGTCTATTTAAAGAGATTGGATCTTAGATCCATTCGACGCCACCCGGAGAAAGTCCCCAGAGATCGCCAGGAGAAACCATGCCAACATGGCTAGCATTCCCAGCTCCTCCCCCCGTTCCGGCCTAGAGAAAGGCGAGTGGGATAAGTGCTCCGTGTCCCACAGTCAATTGGCGAAGTTGCAAACGCGGGGATTTCTTCCTCCTGCAGATCTGGTCTCTGTTCGGGCAGGGCTGGCTTCCTTTAATGGCGAGACTCAGGCTGAGGACTTCCCCAACCCATCCGGGGGGGAGCGGGTGTGTTTCGTCCCCTTCCTGCTAAGAGGCGTCGGATTTCCAATCCATCTGTTCCTTCGAGGGCTTCAGGAATACTATGGCCTCCAGCTGCACAACTTCACTCCCGCCTCTATCCTGCACATCGCAGGTTATGTCGCTTTATGCGAATTATTTTTGGGTGTTGAGGCCCATTTTGAGTTGTGGAGAAAGTTGTTCTGTCTTGTCCCGCGTAACCACGAGGGGTCAATATTTGAAGTGGGCAGAGCCGAAGTATGGTGCATCGCCGATACCAGATACATGTCCGGCACACTAAGGAGGGCATATGAAGAATGGCCTTCCGAATGGTTTTACATTGAAGTCGTCGCACTTCCCGGCCCAGTTCGAAAGGGTCTTCCTGAATTTGCAAGCGTTCCGCTGAAGAAACGCCACAGTTGGCGTCCCCGGAGTCTTGAAGAGGATGACAGTGCAGAAGTTGGTCAGCTTATGGGCAAGATAATGGTGCTCGCCCAGTCCGGACTAACAATAGTTGAGGTAATGGCGGTTTCCATAGCGTGAGGGGTTCAGCCGCTTCAATATAGAGGGCTCCCAATGTGGCACTACAACGGGGAGGATGACGCCTCCCGTTGTGGCCGAAAAGGTCCGGACACCCCTGCCGCTCTAGCCAAGATACTGGCCGAGATGTTCAAAGGGGAGGAAGAGGAATTTCTCCAAATCAATCGCAGAGAGGGGTATTCTATGTATAATCCTCCCAGTTGGGTAAGCCCCAATCCTTCTACTTCACTCATTCCGCTTCCCGAATCATCTTTGATAAATTTCTAATCTTCTTATGACAGCATTGGCGAAAAATCACCGAAGGGCTTCACAGCCCCGCCCCCAGCCAGAGAACCACAACCAGGAGCTGGATCCAGGGTTTGAAGAGGACCCGGATATATTCGTGGTACTTGCGGAAGGGGTGTTTTACCAGGCGAGCTATGATGGCACGGAAGTGGCCATTATCGCCGATTATCCTGGTTTTCTGCCTGCTTCCACTACTAGGGAAAAGCCTAGCAGC
This sequence comes from Triticum urartu, assembly GCF_003073215.2. Lineage (NCBI taxonomy): Eukaryota > Viridiplantae > Streptophyta > Magnoliopsida > Poales > Poaceae > Triticum > Triticum urartu. Next base: position 12,364 of record NW_024111992.1, on the reverse strand, counting down.
AGCGCGGGTTTTAGGCCTATCAGTAGCACGGGATGATGCGCTACTGATAAGGTGCTACAACTAACTTGTAGCAGTAGCGCCTGTCGTCCCACGCTACTGCTATACATGGGTAGCAGTAGCGAGCTTCGGTGAAGAGCGCTGCTGATATTATTTGCAGCGCATTTTAAAGGGAAGCGCTACTGCTAACTTTGTTCCCCTCGCTACTACTAGTTTTATTAGTTTTTTTCCTGCATATTTCTTTTGTATTTGAATAGGCTTTATACAATAATCTTTAGCATATCATACACATACAAATGTAATCATAACATATACATACGACTAGTCTCATCAAATCATGTCATCATCATAATCATCATCCAACACAAAGTGGTCTCTCGTCATCATCTCGAAAATAGCGATACAAGTCTCGATTACTTGCTACTACATCGTCATCCATCTAAACAATGATATACACGAGAAGAGCTATCACTTTGAGTGAGAGCGGAACTATGCAGTACATGAGTTCGTATCCCTCTCTCGCATTAGCGTGAACCTAAACTAACTACTGCCTATCGCTCGGAAACCGGAAACTAGTACACCTAGGCCTGACACTCCGGCCACTCGTCGTATATATACTCCTGGCGTAGCACTTCTTCCCCATCGATGATCTACGCACCTGCATCGTCACACGAGTCGATGATATGCAACATATATAGTTGAGCAACAGAAAGAGACAGACTTGGCAAAAATAGAAGCAACATATCATAAGCATAAATAACAAAGTTGATCGTACCCAAAATGCCCTAACTAGAGTGATCATCGCTAGTCGAGGAGGACGGTTAATTACATCACAAATAAAGTTTCGTTGTGCATAACTCAATGTTTCGTCATACAGAAAGTATGGACTAAACGGACACATTGTCATATATCGACAATCACTCCATGTCGTGCCATCCATCCAAGTCAGGGAGATAGTCCCCGAGCCTAGTGAAAGGCATCAGGTAGAGACGCTGACAGGCTACCCATGTTCGGACGTCTTCCCGCGACATTTGTCCTTCTTCGTAGAACATCCCTATTTTTCCAACGACCTCCTTCATGATGATTTGGGCAAGTTCACGTTGGATGTGATAGAACTCAGCTCAAAGTCGATGATCCTCGATATCTCCTACGTTCTTTGCTCATTGCAAAATATGGGCATCGCCGGATGTAGGTGACATGCGAAGGTTCTGGTGATCCCGTCTGTACTCCAGCATGTGGTGTAGGACATAGAATCCATCATTAAGAGAATCACTCGGTTGCTGGATGCAGCAGAAGTCGGTCTTATGGCCGAAGGCGGGCCTGCCGTCCTTCTCTTCTTGTCCTTGACCTCTCCACCCCGTGCGTCGTAGTAAAACATAGCACTGTCGAGAACATCCTTGATGTGGGTGTAATCCTTTTTGTTAATGTTCTTCGACGAGTCCAAGTAAAGAGCGTGGGAGTATCGGGGGTAGAGGATGATGAGGACGGCGCGCCCGCCGCTGCGCAAAATAAGTACACCTCAAATTAATTAGCCTCCACCGTGCAAATGAATGATTGAAATCGAAGGAAGGATATCCGCGCGGATGACTTACAGGATGATAAGGCACGAGAATCGCCTCCTTGTCCTTATTGGCGAGCATGAAATTGACGATGTATTCCCTCGCGTATTCACGGTGCTTTGCGCAGACTCCCAAGAAGCCTCGTGCATGAAGTACGGGTCAGCGACACAGATATGAGGTATCTGCTCAACCCCGATGATGTAGTTCATGTGCAAGGCATAAAGGCGGACAAACGTAAAATCCAGCTTCTTCACGTGAAACATGTCGAATATGTAATCGAATCGAAGGAAGAACTTATCCGGGAAGTGTCGACGTACGACATTTGCCGCGGAACGTTAACCACGTAGAGTGGGTATCCTGGATCTTTCGAGGCGATGAGGCCTTTCTCTACCCGCAGCACATCGTCATGAAGTCTCCTTAGATCGCCGAATCTGGCCCGTAGCGCTGTTGCAGGTAGGATTGGTTGACCGGGATATGCCATTTATCGCACGGGGATATCTATACGGTCTTGAAGCCGAGGCTGCTGAGGCGGCTGGATCATAGAATCAGCTTTTTTGCCTTTCCTCGCTCTCTTCCTAGACTTCTTTACTACCGGAAGGTCGTCCATAATACGTTGAGACGGCAATTCAGGCACCGACTCATGACGCTCAAACCCTGAGGAGGCGCCAGTATAGACATACTGTTCAGCGCCATCGTCGTCCTCATCCTCATCCATGGCGACGTCATCAGCGACTAATGGAGCCTCCTCCTTACCCCGTCCGCTATCACCCAACCCGACACCCGACGCTAATTGGGTAGGTGGGGTGTTGATGTTCATACCTTGCTGAGGCTGCGTGCTCGTGGGTGTGCTCCCGGCCGCCTCCAGACGAAGCAGACTCTTTGGCCACAACAGGACCCACCCATTGCAACAATCACCAAGCCGCCGCGGTGTCTCGTCGTCATCCCCCACTAGTAACAGGAGGCAAATTCTCGTGGCCCGGTTTGACACTGGCCACGGAAACCTTGAAGACGTTCGGGGGGATCGGCCGGCTGTGGAACAATGGTTCCTTCGGCTCCATTATCGTCGCCTTCCCCACGTCCACCTTCTGGTCGCCGATGGTGTACAATATGGTGCACGGGGTTTCGTCGGCCTGCAAAGAAAAGTCTGCGACGTGAGACATCCGAAAGGCAACGAAAACGGGAGATTATACATTTATATTGAAGGGGGCCGGTGTGACAGATACCGTGAGGGCGTCGAGCTCAGCCAAAGACGAAGCACCGCCGAGCACGTCCGGTGCGGGAGCAGCGTGCGGGAGCAGGTGCTAGTCGAGCTGCTCCCCAAGAAGTCAGCAAGGGGAAAGTCCTCTGCATTTTTTTCTGGATTTTGCCTGTCCAAGTGAAAACGGCCGAACCAAGGAAGTAGACAATATCTACAACCACCTGTTTTGCGGCAGCTACCGCTGTTGCGACTGTCTGAGATGATTTCTTCTCAACCGCAATCTCAACCTTCTTGTCGATGTTTTCTTCAGTTAACCTCCGTCTTTCCTTTCTCTCCTCCGTGGTCTCACGGTAGTACTTCTTCCACGTGGCGCCGTCTCCGACACCGTGCACGCGTCCATACGACGGTCGAGTATCCACCGGTTGGTCGTTTCAATATGTTCAACGCCTGGTTGAATGGAGTGTCCCACTTGGGACTCACCAACGCCTCAGACAGGGAGTCGCTTTCGGCCGCAATCCTGTGCTGCTCTCTTTGCAAAAGGCACAAGGATCATTTACAAATATGCATGACTAGCTAACGTGTAGTCGAATTGATCAGAAACTAAAATTACCAGCAGTCTCATGAACTCCGTCGTGAGCACGTTCGTCTTGAAAACCTTCTTCACTAGGTCCCAATGGTGCCGGGCCCTGAGGATGTCACGCTCCTGTGGGACGGTGAACTCCGCCAAGGGGTCTGCGATGCCCAGACTCGCGGCTTCCGCGTCCTCCTTGGCCCATATGGACCTCTTCCCGTTTAAACCACGGCTTCTGAGGTGGTGGCACCCAATGTTCCACTGTTGAAGCCCCTTCATCTACTTCGACCTTTTTTGGCGTCTTCGGCCTCGCAAGCCGCCTTGAATATTTCAAATTTCTCTGTGGTGATTGTCGGATTATCCTTTACAATCTCGGAGTAGGGTTCCTTTTTTCGATCCTTGCTTTCACCCTTGTTTTCCAGGCGGCCAACGCGTCACTAAACTTGGATATGGCGTGTTTGTTTATCTTCTTCATTGCCGGGTCCTTATCTGGATCTTTATAATCCTTTTCATTCCGGCCCGGGAACAAGAATATCTGGTGCAGCTTCTTTAGGAGGGAGGGCCTCATATTATCTATCTTCTGTAGTTTCTCATCGTTGATGGTGGCGGTTGTCCGTATGATGCAGCCTATTTGATTGTCGTAGCACGCGCGCGCTTCCTCGGGCGTGGTTGGCTCAAAATTGCCGTCGTCCACCACGTGACCACCAGTCTAGTAGTCCTGAGTTTGTTAGGAAGCTGTTGCCTCTTTGCTTTCGGTTCTACACCGGCTCCGCTCCCGAGGCAGCGCCGGTCTCAGTCTCAGCGCCGGTCTCGATGCCGGTCTGAGTCTCAGGTCTCAGTCTCAGCACGGTCTGCGTGTCGGTCTCAGTCCCCGATGCGACCGGTGGGCCCAGCAAACATCGGTTGATCGTCGGCAAGGCTCAAAAATTCGTCTGCCGCCAGGTAGACGTCGTCGCAATCACCAGAACCCTGTCCTTCATCGTTGCTAGCCATGTTTCCTACGATTAAATCTAGTCAAATTAATTCTAGACCTAATAAAATGAATAATGACATAAAAAGGCCTATGTTTTGCAGGAACGTTGACTCCTTCCCGGTGCGGCAAATCCCGGGCACTCGATATGTCCTAGTTTGTAGCACAAGTCATGCCGAAATTCACGGAAAATTTCGGCATGACCTTTGCTAAAAAGTGGACAAATCGAGAACCTGAAATTTGCCGGAACGGAAATGAATCAACATTCCGGCAAAACATAGGCCACTCAGCTTCATTCCCTGGAAACAACAAAAGGCCACTTGGGCACAATCGAAACATGGGCAAACACAATTGAGGAATTTGCATATATCCTGACCACTTCAAATTTGCATGTCCTAGCGTTTGACACTTCAAGAAAATCTACACAAATCTACATGCTCTCTCAAACTCAATTCAAAAACCAAATATAGATTATATTTAGTTAACTACTGAACTAAACTTTACTCTAAACTAAACCCTACTGCCCTAATTAACATCTAGTTAAACAAACTCAATTCAAAAACTAAACCCTACTGAACTAATTAACATCTACATTATCTACTACTTAACATCGTCTATTATTACCCTAACTAAAAAACATCAACATTATCTACTACTTAACATTAACATCTATTAACTAAAAAGGATGGGTTGGGGGGCTTACAGAGAGGGGAGAGACGGTGGCGGGGAGGTGCTCGGCGACGGAGGTAGGGGCGGCGAGGGCGGTGAGGTCGAGGGAGGCGACGATGAGGTCGAGGGCGGTAGCGGTGAGGTCGAGGGAGGCGACGGTGAGGTCGAGGGCAGCCCGAGAGGTGGCGGCGGTGAGGCTGGGCGGCCTTGGGCGGCGGCTGTGAGGATGAGCGCGGCGTCGACGCCGGCAGGAGATGGCAGCGAAGTAGGGGCGACGGCGAAGTGGGGGAGACAGCGGCGAAGCGGGCGAGGGATCGATTTGGGGGAGAAGTGGTGGCCGGGGGGAAACCGTTTTTGGTTAAGTCAAAAGTAACGGTAGCGCGTTACAGAAAATGTGCAATAGCTAAGTTAGCTATAGCGTGTTTCAGAGAACGCGCTACTGCTATGTCTTCCTCATTTTTTTCCCTTTTTTTATTTTTCTTTACATTTATATTTTTCCTTTCTCCTTTTTCTATTTCTTTCATTTTCATTAACTTTTCTATTCAATTTTATTTTTATTTTATTTTCGTTAGCAGTAGCGCTTTAAGCATAAACGCGCTGCTATAAGTATATTAGCGGTAGCGCGGTTTCTGGAAGATCGTTACTGCTATGTGTAGCCCATCGGCTAAGTGATTGGAATTTTAGTAGTAGCGAGTTTTCTGTGAGACGCGCTACTGATATATGTCCATCTGCAGCGTGCTTATTTTGCACGCGCTACTGTTGTATAACAGTAGCGTGTTGTTTTAACAAGCGCTACTGCTAAAGTTCTGTGTATAACGTTTTCCCTAGTAATGTTCCCACGTAAGTCATCAAGAAAAGATCCTTCTCGAAAGAGTTTCCTCGCACCACCTCACCCACCACACTACCTCGTGCTCCAAAGGGGAGGCGTTCGGCTCGTCATGCTACTCTGGGGGCGACTCCAAAGAGAGCGGCTCCAGCGCCGAGCAAGGCCTCTAAAAGGAAGGTCGGTGAAGACACGACCGGTCCCTCGTCGAAGATGTAAGGATTTGAAGGTATGCCAGTTAGTAGTCACATCCAACTGTAACTTGTACATTTGTCTTGTACCAGGAAAAAGGTTCGCCGGACTATGTCCGGGGGTCCAGTCAGGCGTACTCCCGACAACCGGGATTTAGATCCCGCCGGAGAAACGGGAGCCGACATGAGAGCAACACCGGACTGTCCTTCGGTCGAGGGTTCGGAAGATATGTCCGTTACCAACTCGGAAGTAGAGAGCGCCATGAATCATCAGCGCTGCAGGGCTATTTTACGAGACCCTGAATTCTCGGAAGAGGCATTCAATGCCTTCAGCTCAGCTGATGCATACATCCGAGCTGCTCGAAACGGGCTTAGTAGAGCCACAAAGCAGCATTTAACAAATGTGCAGGTAAGTTTTCTTTATCCGAATAGGATAGTCGTATGCCAGTAGCCCCCGGGACTGAAAGCAGTTGGTACAACTGATTTAAGGATCGTTGTATGACAAGGTTCTTATAGAGAATAACAACCTGCTAACCCAAGAGCTGGAGCAGTGTCGGACGCAGCTAAATGCTGCTACTGCCGAACTGAAAAAGTCCAAGAAGGCGTCACCTGGTAATATTCCCCTCCATCGAGAAAACATTATTATATGCCATTAATGCTAACAGTGTTGCCTATACCATGACATAATTGTTAGAGGAACTTAAGGAGGCGCTGGAAGTCACGCAAGCGAACGAACAAGAAGCCAAAAGGCTACATGATGCAGGCGAACGTGTGCTGAAGCAGGCTATTGTTGAGAAAAATCAACTCCAGGATTGCAAGACCTAGCTGGGCGAAGAGCTGAAGGATGTGTGGGCCCAGCTAGCCGATTCCGTGAAGAAGAACAAGAAGCTGCAGGGCGGCATATTCAGTATGTGTCTGAACAACTTTTAAAGTTGTTCAGAAATAGATGAAACTGATATAGTTATGATTGCAGGTATATTGACGGGCCGTCCTGAAGAGGAGGTGTCCGGATCATCAAGTGATCTGCTGCAAGGGCTGTCGCAAGTGCACGAGAATGCTCGGCTGGCCATGCGGAGTGTTGCCAAGGCTTTATGGCCATCCGCCTCCCCTCCAGGAAGTATGGAGCAGCTTGTAGAGCTGTTCAAGGGAGCGCCGCAACGTATCCGACTATGGAATATATTGGCCTACCGGGAGGGTGCGCGAGAGGCCTGGGCCATGGTGAAAACGCGATATACCACGCTGGATCCTAATCACATGGCCCGGGTAGGACCGCTAGGGTCAAATGGGGGAGAAATTTCTGTTAGTTTAGTATATGACCAAGTAGAGGTGGCCGCCAAATATTCCCAATAGGATTGTAAGTTAGACTGCCTGTTGGATGGTGTAGAGGAGGAAGTGTTTGAGTCCAAGTGACTATGTACTTTCCTTACCCTGTGTAATTCTAGCTGAATTGTATAGCATTTGTCATGGTAGACCTTTTTGCTTCAACCTCCGGACCCGAGGGTGCGGAGTGTTTCCGAATTCCCTCACGGCTGAATAGACCGGGGTATGCCTGGAAAACTGGGCGTAGGGGTCATAGTTGCTTGAACAGACAAGTTGTATCCTGATAGTTATGTTATATTACATTGAAATCGTATGAAACATCTTCCAGAGAGAATAGGTATGTTCAGGGTTCCTTTCCCTGGGTGTGCATGTATTAATGTACATGTCCGAATTGTGATGTGAAAATCATAGTATGTATAGCTTCTAGGGGTTCACAATGGAGTGAGTGTAAAAAACATCTTTAATTCACCGACCGAATATTCCCTTAAGAACGCTATCTTTCGGCTTCACCCAGTCTGAGGTACACATACGGATGACCCGGCAGTAACAATCGCAGAGGTGCTCCCTTTATGCCCTAGCCGAACTAACGGGAACGTAGGGCATAAGCACAAGGAGCCAGGCAACCCAGCTTGGCCAAAACTTAAGTCATATCGATGCATATAGTGGCGAAGAAAGGTACATACAGAAAAACTCATATGTGAAGAGCTTGATGCTCAATAAATAATAATAAAAAGCTTCTGTCCAAGAAGCCCCCATTATAGGTCTTGGCCCGTATGAAAGTGCAACTATCCCTAGGTGGTTTTGGTAATTCATAACAACATATAGCTCATTGAGCTAATGCTTCCAAGATGATTATTTCAGGAAAGCTCAATGATTGGCATGGCATGGATGTGAAAGTGGAACCCTCAAAATGCTAAGGACAAAGGATTGGCTCAAGCTCAAAAGCTCAAGACTCTTCATTTTATATTTTAGTCATCCAAGATCACATTGAGTCTTTAGGAAAAGCCAATACTATCAAGGAGGGATGAGGTGTTGCTTAATGAGCCTCTTGCTTCATGTGCTTAGTGATATGCTCCAAAACCCTCAGCTACTTTCCCATATCCACATGTGACCTAAACCCTAAGCCAAACTCGGTCCTACCGATTCTTCCTATCAGGCGCCACCGAGTTTCACTTGTCATTAGCCACTGCCAAACCCTAGCAATTCGGTTCTACCGATAAGGATCTCGGTCTCACCGAGATGGGGTTGCAAACTCTCTATTTCTCTTTCGTAACTTTTTGGTCTCACCGAAAGAGCGAATCGGTCCCACCGAGATTGCAATGTAAACTCAGTGTTTCCCCTTTGTAACTTTTCGGTCTCACCGAGTTCCACTCGGTCTCACCGAGTTCCACTCGGTCTCACCGAAAGAGCAAATCGGTCCCACCGAGTTTGCCTGACCAACTCTCTGGTTAGGTAATTACCAAATTCGGTCCCACCGAGTTTGTGTAATCGGTCTCAACGAGATTACGTTATGCCCAAACCCTAACCATATCGGTCCTACCGAGTTGCATGTCAGCCCCACCGAAAATCTCTAACGGTCACTAGGTTTACATTTTCGGTCCGACCGAGTTTATTTATTCGGTCCCACCGAGATTGGAAAACTGTGTAACGGTTGGATTTTGTGTGGAGGCTATATATACCCCTCCACCTCCTTCTCATTCGATGAGAGAGCCATCAGAACACACACACCATTCCAACTCATATGTTCTGAGAGAGAACCACCTACTCATGTGTTGAGACCAAGACATTCCATTCCTACCATATGAATCTTGATCTCTAGCCTTCCCAAGTTGCTTTCCACTCAAATCTTCTTTCCACCAAATCCAAATCCTATGAGAGAGAGTTGAGTGTTGGGGAGACTATCATTTGAAGCACAAGAGCAAGGAGTTCATTACCTACACACCATTTGTTACTTCTTGGAGAGTGGTGTCTCCTAGATTGGCTAGGTGTCACTTGGGAGCCTCCGACAAGATTGTGGAGTTGAACCAAGGAGTTTGTAAGGGCAAGGAGATCGCCTACTTCGTAATTATCTACCGCTAGTGAAGCAAGTCCTTCGTGGGCGATGGCCATGGTGGGATAGACAAGGTTGCTTCTTCGTGGACCCTTTGTGGGTGGAGCCCTTGTGGGTGGTTGCTTCTTCGTGGACCCTTTTGTGGGTGGAGGCCTTCGTGGACTCGAGCAACCGTTACCCTTTGTGGGTGGAACCCTATGTGGACTCGCGCAACCGTTACCCTTTGTGGGTTGAAGTCTCCATCAACATGGATGTAGGATAGCACCACCTATCCGAACCACGGGAAATACATCCGTGTCTCCAATAGCGTTTGAATTCTCCAAACCCTTCCCTTTACATTCTTGCAAGTTGCATTCTTTACTTTCCGCTGCCTATATACTCTTTGCATGCTTGCTTGAATTGTGTGATGATTGCTTGACTTGTCCTAAATTAGCTAAAAACTGCCAAGAACTAAAATTGGGAAAAGGTTAAGTTTTTATTTGGTCAAGTAGTCTAATCACCCCCCTCTAGACATACTTTCGATCCTACAAGTGGTATCAGAGCTTTGGTCTCCATTTGCTTTGATCTCCATAGCTTTTGGTGGTCATAGCCTTGGTTTCACAACCTAGGAGAGTATGGCGTCTAGCGAGGGAAATTATCACCGTAGAGGTCCTTACTTTGATGGTACTAATTTTGCTAGTTGGAAGCATAAAATGAAAATGCATATTCTTGGACATAACCCCGCCGTTTGGGCTATTGTGTGTGTTGGTTTTGATGGGAGAGAACCGAACCGTGAAGCTACCGCGGATGAGTTGAAGATGTTGCAATACAATGCTCAAGCTTGTGATATTCTCTTCAACGGATTGTGCCCCGAAGAATTCAACAAAATCAGCCGCCTTGAGAATGCAAAGGAAATTTGGGACACTTTGATTGATATGCACGAAGGTACCGACTCCGTCAAGGAATCCAAGTTGGATGTGCTTCAAAGCCAACTTGACAAGTTCAAGATGAAGGATGGTGAAGGTGTCGCTGAAATGTACTCTAGGCTTGCTCTCATCACAAATGAGATTGCCGGCTTAGGAAGTGAAGAGATGACCGATAGATTCATCATCAAGAAGATTCTAAGAGCCTTGGATGGAAAATATGATACCGTGTGCACATTGATCCAAATGATGCCCAATTACAAAGATCTCAAGCCAACGGAGGTGATTGGAAGAATTGTTGCTCATGAGATGTCACTTAAGGATAAAGAGGAACTTCACAACAAATCAAGTGGTGCCTATAAAGCCTCATGTGAAGCCCCTACATCATCAAGTGAGAAACAAGACTTCAATGAAGAATTGAGCTTAATGGTGAAGAACTTCAACAAGTTCTACAAGAGTAGAAGCAAAGATAGAAGCTCCAAGTCAAGGTCCTACAATGACAAAAGATCTTCTAGTCGAGAGCGAAACTGCTACAATTGTGGAAGACCCGGACACTATTCCAATGAGTGTACGGCTCCCTACAAGAGAAGAGAAGATTCTCCAAAAAGAAGAAGCAAAGAATCACCACCAAGAGAGAGAAGGAGTAGAGATGATCGTTATGAACGAAGATACTCACGGAGAAGCAAGGATTCGGAAAGGAAGGAAAAATCATCAAGGAGCTACACAAGACGAAGACATCAAGCTCATGTTGGTGAATGGGTATCCGGCTCCGACTCCGACAGCCACTCCGAGAGAAGTATCACTCCGACTCCGAAGATACTCAAGATGAAGGTGTTGCCGGTCTAGCACTTGTGTCAACCAACTCCTACGACATATTTGACTCACCAAATGAAGGAATTGGAAGATGCTTCATGGCCAAAGGTCCTAAGGTAACACACCCCGAGTATGTTGATTTCAATAGTGATGAAGATGACTTGTTAGGTGATGATTTGCTTGGACAACTCTAGTGATGAATACTATGATGAAATGTCAATTAAACATGCTAATCAAGATAAAACGAATGACAATGATAAGGAGAAGATTGAGGCCCTAACTAAAGAACTAAACACTCTTAAGTTAGCTCATGAAACCATCTTCGAAGATCATCGAGAACTTTTAAGAGCTCATGAGAAATTACGCTTTGAAAAGCTCAATCTTGAGCAAGAGCATGAGTTCTTAAAGGCAATCAATGATGATCTCCGCAAGAAAAGTTCTTCTTACATTGCCAAGCGTTTACTCTTATCCACTTACATGCCTCAAGTCAAGTCTAACAAGAAAGATTCTTCCTCTAGTAGTAACAATGATCATGCTAAATCCAATATTGTTGCTTCTAGTAGTTCTCTTGATTCCACTAATGATTCTCTTAGCCAAGTTACACTTGAGCAAGAAAATAGCTTATTGAAGGGAATTATAGAGAAAGGAGTGTACAAAAGCCTTGCCGGGAGTAAGCAATTCGAGGAAATTGTGCGCAAGCAAGGAATGCACCGGAAGAATCAAGGTGTTGGTTTTGAACGAAAGTTCAATGCCAATGGAGTTGAGTGGGAAGAAGATCAATACCCCAAGACAAAGTTTGTCCCTCAACAAGAGAAGTATACTTCTTTCAAGGGGACACAAGCTCAAGATGATCTTCCACCACAAGACTACAAGCAAAAAGGCAAGGACAAGCTTCAAGAGGAAATTGATGCATTTGAAGAAGCTCCTAAGACCTTAGTCAAGTGGATTCCCAAGACTACTTCAAGTTCCACTTCATCAAGTACGACTACAACTCCAAGGATTCCCATCAAGATGATGTGGATCCAAAAGAAGAAGAACTAGAGAGTTCTTGAGGGTGACTCCGCCAACATACTTCACTCTTATCATTTTGGCAAGAACAAGTGCAATCAACTTCCACATCTTGCACTAGTTCAAGGAGTCACAAACCCTCTTGTTGGTAAGACAAGGGACAAGGTAACCTAAAAGTTTTCATGGACATCATCTTGTGTGCATCACTCTATGTCTATGGATATCCTTGTTTGTTCCTTGTGGGACTAACCCATGTAGGTATTGAAAGTGCAATTCACTCAAATGGATAGCTC
>NW_024111991.1:0-29683 GCF_003073215.2 Triticum urartu | reverse complement strand
CGGCGGGGGCGAGAGGCGGCGGCGCGCGACGGGCGGCGGCGGCGGCGGTGGGGTGGGAAGTGGTGGCGGGGCAAGGAGAGAACAGAGAGGGGCGGGGGGGGGGGGGTACGGGCCGTTAGATACTGCCCTCTTTGCCGTCCGCCCTTTTGCCTCTTTGCCGTCTGCTGGCAGACGACAAAGAGGTGGGCCGTTAAGTTTTTCCCAAACGGGCAGGGGGTGGGGGCCACCTCTCTCTTTGCCGTCTGCCAGCTGACGGCAAAGATTCTTTGCCGTCTGCTGGCGGATGGCAAAGATCTGGCGGACGGCAAAGAGCTTCTTTGCCATCAACCTGATCTTTGCCGTCTGCTTTTTGGTAGCTGATGGCAAAGAGCTTCTTTGCCGTCAGCTAGCAGACGGCAAAGAGCTGGCAGATGGCAAATTAGCTGATTCCAGTAGTGTAAGACAGATTTACACACGCGAAACACTTAGGTTGACTTGACGAGCCTAGCATGTACAGACATGGCCTCGGAACACAAGAGACCGAAAGGTCGAGCATGAGTCGTATGGTAGATACGATCAACATGAAGATGTTCACCGATGATGACTAGTCCGTCTCACGTGATGATCGGACACGGCCTAGTTGACTCGGATCATGTAATCACTTAGATGACTAGAGGGATGTCTATCTGAGTGGGAGTTCATAAGATGAACTTAATTATCCTGAACATAGTCAAAAGGTCTTCGCAAATTATGTCGTAGCTCGCGCTTCAGTTCTACTGTTTAGTTATGTTCCTAGAGAAAATTTAGTTGAAAGTTGATAGTAGAAATTATGCGGACTAGGTCCGTAAACTGAGGATTGTCCTCATTGCTTCATAGAAGGCTTATGTCCTTAATGCACCGCTCAGTGTGCTGAACCTCGAACGTTGTCTGTGGATGTTGTGAACATCTGACATACACATTTTGATAACTACGTGATAGTTCAGTTAAACGGTTTAGAGTTAAGGCACCGAATACGTTTTGAAACATCGCGAAACATATGAGATGTTTCGAGGGCTGAAATTGGGATTTCAGGCTCGTGCCCACGTCAAGAGGTATAAGACCTCGGACGATTTTCTTAGCCTGCAAACTAAGGGAGAAAAGCTCAATTGTTGAACTTGTGCTCAGATTGTCTGAGTACAACAATCGCTTGAATCGAGTGGGAGTTGATCTTTCAGATGAAATAGTGATGGTTCTCCGAAGTCATTACCACCAAGCTGCTAGAGCTTCATGATGAACTATAATATATCAGGGACATATATGATGATCCTTGAGATATTCGCGATGTTTGACACCACAAAAGTAGAAATCAAGAAGGAGCATCAATTGTTGATGGTTGGTGAAACCACTAGTTTCAAGAAGGGCAAGGGCAAGAAGGGATACTTCATGAAACGGCAAATCAGCTGCTGTTCTAGTGAAGAAACCCAAGGTTGAACCCAAACCCGAGACTAAGTGCTTCTGTAATAAGGGGAACAGCCACTGGAGCAGAATTACCCTAGATACTTGGTAGATGAGAAGGCTGGCAAGGTCGATAGAAGTATATTGGATATACATTGTGTACTTTACTAGTACTCCTAGTAGCACCATGGTATTGGATACCGGTTCGGTTGCTAAGTGTTAGTAACTCGAAATAAAAGCTACGGAATAAACGGAGACTAGCTAAAGGTGAGATGACGATATGTGTTGGAAGTATTTCCAAGGTTGATCAAATATCGTACGCTCCCTCTACCATCGAGATTGGTGTTTGCGTTGAGCATAGACATGATTGGATTATGTCTATCGCAATACGGTTATTCATTTAAAGAGAATAATGGTTACTCTGTTTATTTGAATAATACCTTCAATAATCTTACACCTGAAATGAATGGTTTATTGAATCTCGATCGTAGTGATACACATGTTCATGCCAAAATATAGTAATGATAGTACCACCTACTTGTGGCACTGCCACGTAAGTCATATCGGTATAAAACGCATGAAGAAGCTCCATGTTGATGGATCTTTGGGCTCACTTGTTTTGAAAGGTTTGAGACATGCGAACCATGTCTATTGGTGTATATGCATGAAGAAACTCCTTGCAAATGGACCGTTTGGACTCACTTGATTTTGAATCACTTGAGACATGCAAATCATACCACATGGGCAAGATGACTGAAAGCCTCGTTTTCGGTAAAATGGAACTAGAAAGCAACTTGTTGGAAGTAATATATTTTGATGTGTGCAATCCAATGAGTGCTGAGGCATGTAGTGGATATCGTTATGTTCTTACTTCACAGATGATTTGAGTAGATGTTGAGTATATTTACTTGATGAATCACGAGTCTGAATTATTGAAAGGTTCAAGTAATTTCAGGGTGAAGTTGAAAGATCGTCGTGACAAGAGGATAAAATATCTATGATATGATCATAGAGATGAATATTTGAATTACGAGTATGGCACAAAATTAAGACATTGTGGAAATTGTTTCACAACTAATACAACCTGGAACACCATAGTGTGATGGTGTGTCCGAACATCATAACTGCACCCTATTGGATATGATGCATACCATGATGTCTCTTATCGAATTACCATTATAGTTTATGGGTTAGGCATTGGAGACAACCACATTCACTTTAAAAGGGGCACCACGTAATTCCGATGAGATGACACCGTATGAACTATGGTTTAGAGAAACCTAAGCTGTCATTTCTTAGAAGTTTGGGGCTGCGATGCTTATGTGAAAAGGTTTCAGGCTGATAAGCTCGAACCCAAAGCGGATAAATGCATCTTCATAGGACACCCAAAATAGTTGGGTATACCTCCTGTCTCAGATCCGAAAGCAATAAGGGATTGTGTCTAGAATCGGGTCCTTTCTCGAGGAAAAGTTTCTCTCGAAAGAATTGAGTGGGAGGATGGTGGAGACTTGATGAGGTTATTGAACCGTCACTTCAACTAGTGTATAGCAGGGCACAAAGAGTTGTTCCTGTGGCACCTACACCAATTGAAGTGGAAGCTTATGATATTGATCATGAGACTTCGGATCAAGTCACTCCCAAACCTCATAGGATGACAAGGATGCGTACTACTTCAGAGTGGTACGTAATCCTGTCTTGGAAGTCATGTTGCTAGACAACAATGAACCTACGAGCTATGGAGAAGCGATGGTGGGCCCGGATTCCAAAATGGCTCGAGGACATATAATCCAAGAGAGGATCCATATATGAAAACAAAGTGTAGACTTTAGAAGAACTACTTGATGGTCGTAAGGCTGTTAGGTACATATGGATTTTAAAAGGAAGACAGACAATGATGGTAGATGTCACCATTAAGAAAGCTCGACTTGTCGTTAAGAAGTTTCCTGACAAGTTCAAGGAGTTGACTGCGGTGAGACTTTCTCACTCGTAGCGATGCTAAGAGTCTGTTGGAATTATATTAGCGATTACTGCATTATTTATGAAATCTTGCAGATAGGATGTCAAAACATTGTTTCCTCGACGATTTTCTTGAGGAAAGGTTGTATGTGATACAACCGGAAGGTTTTGTCAATCCTGAAAGATGCTAATAAGTATGCAAAGCTCCAGCAATCCTTCTAAGGACTGGAGTAGGCATCTCGGAGTTGGAATGTATGCTTTGATGAGATGATCAAAGATTTTGGGTGTATACAAAGTTTATGAGAAACTTGTATTTCCAAAGAAGTGAGTGGGAGCACTATAGAATTTCCGATGAGTATGTGTTGTTAACATGTTGTTGATCGGAAATGATGTAGAATTTCTAGAAAGCATGCAGAGTTATTTGAAAAGTGTTTTTCAATGGATAGCCTGGATTAAGCTACTTGAACGTTGAGCATCAAGATCTATAAGGATAGATCAAAATGCTTAATGGTACTTTCAAATGAGCACATACCTTGACATGATCTTGAAGGTGTTCAAGATGGATCAGTCAAAGAAGGAGTTCTTGCCTGAGTTGTAAGGTATGAAGTTAAGACTTAAAGCTCGAGCACGGCAGAAGAAAGAGGACGGACGAAGGTCGTCCCCTGTGCTTTTATCATAGGCTCTCTACAGTATGCTATGCTATGTACCGCACCTGAAGTGTGCCTTGCCATGATTCAGTCAAGGGGTACAAGAGTGATCCAAGAATGGATCACAGGACAGCGGTCAAAGTTATCCTTAGTAACTAGTGGACTAAGGAATTTTCTCGATTATGGAGGTGGTAAAAGAGTTCGTCGTAAAGGGTTACGCCGATGCAAACTTTGACACTAATCCAGATTATTCTGAGTAGTAGACTGGATTCGTATAGTAGAACAGTTATTTGGAATAGCTCCAAATAGAACGTGGTAGCTGCATCTGGGAGATGACATAGAGATTTGTAAAGCACAATGGATCTGAAAGATTCAGACCCGTTGACTATAACATCTCTCACAAGCATAACATGATCAAACCCAGAACTCATCGAGTGTTGATCACATGGTAATGTGAACTAGATTATTGACTCTAGTAAACTCTCTGGATGTTAGTCACAAGGGGATGTGACCTTGAGTGTTAATCACATAGCGATGTGAACTGGATTATTGACTCTAGTGCAAGTGGGAGACTGTTGGAAATATGCCCTAGAGGCAATAATAAATTAGTTATTATTATATTTCCTTGTTCATGATAATCGTTTATTATCCATGCTAGAATTGTATTGATAGGAAGCTCAGATACATGTGTGGATACATAGACAACACCATGTCCCTAGTAAGCCTCTAGTTGACTAGCTCGTTGATCAATAGATGGTTACGGTTTCCTGACCATGGACATTGGATGTCATTGATAAAGGGATCACATCATTAGGAGAATGATGTGATGGACAAAGACCCAATCCTAAGCCTAGCACAAGATCATGTAGTTCGTATGCTAAAGCTTTTCTAATGTCAAGTATCATTTCCTTAGACCATGAGATTGTGCAACTCCCGGATACCGTAGGAGTGCTTTGGGTGTGCCAAACGTCACAACGTAATTGGGTGACTATAAAGGTGCACTACGGGTATCTCCGAAAGTGTCTGTTGGGTTGGCATGAATCGAGACTGGGATTTGTCACTCCGTGTAAACGGAGAGGTATCTCTGGGCCCACTCGATAGGACATCATCATGATGTGCACAATGTGATCAAGGAGTTGATCACGGGATGATGTGTTACGGAACGAGTAAAGAGACTTTTCGGTAACGAGATTGAACAAGGTATCGGGATACCGATGATCGAATCTCGGGCAAGTATTGTACCGATAGACAAAGGGAATTGTATACGGGATTGATTAAGTCCTTGACATCGTGGTTCATCCGATGAGATCATCGTGGAACATGTGGGAGCCAACATGGGTATCCAGATCCCGCTGTTGGTTATTGACCGGAGAGTCATCTCGGTCATGTCTGCATGTCTCCCGAACCCGTAGGGTCTACACACTTAAGGTTCGGTGACGCTAGGGTTATAGAGATATTAGTATGCGGTAACCCGAAATTTGTTCGGAGTCCCGGATGAGATCCCGGACGTCACGAGGAGTTCCGGAATGGTCCGGAGGTAAAGAATTATATATCGGAAGTGCTATTTCGGCCATCGGGACAAGTTTCGGGGTCACCGGTATTGTACCGGGACCACCGGAAGGGTCCCGGGGGTCCACCGGGTGGGGCCACCTGCCCCGGGGGGCCACATGGGCTGTAGGGGTGTGCACCTTTGCCTGTATGGGCCAAGGGCACCAGCCCCAAGAGGCCCATGCACCAAGAGATAAGGAAAGGAAGAGTCCTAAAGGGGGAAGGCACCTCCGAGGTGCCTTGGGGAGGAGGGACTCCTCCCTGGCCGCACCCTTCCTTGGAGGAAGGGCCAAGGCTGCGCCCCCCTTCTCCCTTGGCCCTATATATAGTGGGGGAAAGGGAGGGCAGCAACACCTAAGCCCTGGTGCCTCCCTCTCCCTCCCATGACACATCTCCCTCCTCCCGCAGTGCTTGGCGAAGCCCTGTTGGAATCCCGCTACTTCCACCACCACGCCGTTGTGCTGCTGGATCTCCATCAACCTCTCCTCCCCCCTTGCTGGATCAAGAAGGAGGAGACGTCACTGCTCCGTACGTGTGTTGAACGCGGAGGTGCCGTCCGTTCGGCGCTAGGATCATCGGTGATTTGGATCACGACGAGTACGACTCCATCAACCCCGTTCTCTTGAACGCTTCCGCGCGCGATCTACAAGGGTATGTAGATCCACTCCTCCCTCGTTGCTAGATGACTCCATAGATAGATCTTGGTGACACGTAGGAAAATTTTGAATTTATGCTACGTTCTCAACAGTGGCATCATGAGCTAGGTCTATGCTTAGTTTCTATGCACGAGTAGAACACAAAGTAGTTGTGGGCGTTGATTTTGTTCAATATGCTTACCGTTACTAGTCCAATCTTGATTCGGTGGCATTGTGGGATGAAGCGGCCCGGACCGACCTTACACGTACTCTTACGTGAGACTGGTTCCACCGACTGACATGCACTAGTTGCATAAGGTGGCTAGCGGGTGTCTGTCTCTCCCACTTTAGTCGGATCGGATTCGATGAAAAGGGTCCTTATGAAGGGTAAATAGCAATTGGCATATCACGTTGTGGTTTTTGCGTAGGTAAGAAACGTTCTTGCTAGAAACCCATAGCAGCCACGTAAAACATGCAAACAACAATTAGAGGACGTCTAACTTGTTTTTGCAGGGTATGCTATGTGATGTGATATGGCCAAAAGGATGTGATGAATGATATATGTGATGTATGAGATTGATCATGTTCTTGTAATAGGAATCACGACTTGCATGTCGATGAGTATGACAACCGGCAGGAGCCATAGGAGTTGTCTTAATTTATTTATGACCTGCGTGTCAACATAAACGTCATGTAATTACTTTAATTTATTGCTAACCGTTAGCTGTAGTAGTAGAAGTAATAGTTGACGAGACAACTTCATGAAGACACGATGATGGAGATCATGATGATGGAGATCATGGTGTCATGCCGGTGACGATGATGATCATGGAGCCCCGAAGATGGAGATCAAGAGGAGCAAAGTGATGATGGCCATATCATGTCACTATTTGATTGCATGTGATGTTTATCATGTTATGCATCTTGTTTACTTAGAACGACGGTAGTAAATAAGATGATCCCTCATAATAATTTCAAGAAAGTGTTCCCCCTAACTGTGCACCGTTGCGACAGTTCGTTGTTTCGAAGCACCACGTGATGATCGGGTGTTAGATTCTAACGTTCACATACAACGGGTGTAACACTACAGGAATCAGCTACTTTGCCGTCTGCCATGGCGGACGGCAAAGGCATGAACGGCGGACGGCAAAGGCCTTTGCCGTCAGCCGTGGACAGCAAAAGGCTCCGGCAAAGTAGGCTTCGGTAAACAGCTACTTTGCCGTCTGCTACTGATGGCAAAGTCTTTGCCGTCCACCGCAGACGGCAAAGAGAGCGCGGCAGACGGCAAAGAAGGCGGACGGCAATAATTGCGCTGTCAGTCCGTTAAGTGGCTAACGGCAGGCCTTTGCCGTCCGCCGCTGACGGCAAACTTTCTAGTGTCTTTGCCGTCCGCCGTATGATGTCATCTACACGTCACTACATGGCAGGTTCTTTGCCGTCTGCCACTATAGGCAAACTGACCAAACGGGTCAGCTCCCAGGAAGCACAGCTGGATGCCACGTGCCTTCTTTGCCGTCCGTGACAGACGGCAAAGAGCCCGTTGCCGTCGGTGGCAGACGGCAAAGAGCCTGCATATTGGCTCTTTTATCTGTTTTTTTATTAAATCTAACAATTTTCATCACAAATATAGATGACATATATAGATATATTTCAAAAGGCCATTACAGAGCATACATATAAGATATCCAACACATAACTTCATCATCCAACCATATATATTACATGCATTGTTCCATCATACATAACAAGTTCAACATAGAGGCATCCAACCATATATATTACAATAGTTTCATCCAACGATACATGCATAGTTCAACGATACAAAAGAAACAGAGAAAGGGATAAGGAGCACTCCATCTATGCAAGCTTTCGTCAAGTGAATGAACTCTGCAAAATGAAAAATAAGAAAGTTAGAACAAGAAGAGTAGAACAAGAAGAAGAGTAGAACAAGAAGAAGACTAGAACAAGAAGAGTAGAACAAGAAGAGTAGAACAAGAAGAAGACTAGATCAAGAAGAGTATGTCATTTATGACCTAACTTACGTGAAATGGATCATATATGAGCTAACTAAGTTGAAATGGGTCGTTTATGAGCTAGCTAAGGTGAAATGGATCATTTATGAGCTAACTTAGTTGAAAATGGGTCGTTTATGAGCTAACTAAGGTCAAATGGATCGTTTTTCAGGTAACTAAGGTGAAATGGATCTTTTTTAGCTAACTTAGATGAAATGGATCATTTATGAGCTAACTTAGTTGAAATGGATCGTTTTTGAGCTAACTTAGGTGAAATGGATCATTTATGAGCTAATTTAGTTGAAATGGATCTTTTTGAGCTAACTTAGGTGAAATGGATCATTTAAGAGCTAATTTAGGTGAAATGGATCGTTTTTTAGGTAACCTAGGTGAAATGGATCGTTTATGAGCTAAATTAGTTGAAATGGATCGTTTATGAGATAACCTAGGTAAGATTGGTCATTTTGGAGTTAACCTAGGTGAAATGGGTCATTTTAAAGCTAACGTAGGTAAAATGGATCATTTAGGAGCTAATCTAGGTAAAATGGGTCATTTTTGAGCTAACTTGGATGAACTGGATCATTTATAAGCTAACCTAGGTAAAATGGGTCATTTTAGAGCTAACTTAGGTAAAATGGATCGTCTATAAGCTAACTAAGCTAATTATGCAATTTTTGACATAAGTAAGCTAAGTACAGATCGTTTTAGAGCTAACTTAGGTAAAATGGATGGTTTTGGAGGTCAGTAAGCTTATTAAGTCATTTTGGAGGTGAAGAAGCTAAGTCTAGGTCATTATGGTAAGCATTGGAGGAAATAAAGCTAAGTCTAGGTCTTTATGCATGTGTTAAGCAAAACACTAGATAAACTTACCAAGATGTAGGAGGTGTAGGAGCGGGGTGGCTCATGTCGATAGCTGGAGAAGGATCGTGCGATGCTTGTCTGGAGTTACGCTGCACCAAAGATCATTTCCAATATCTTGTTAGCATGATGACACTCAAATGTTAAGACTAGCAAGTAATGTCCATTCAAATAAAACTCACCGTGGTCCCAGGAGCAATCACTGGCATCGGCGGAGCGGTCTGACCTGTCTTCTCGCACACAGACTGCACATTTGGTTTTGACGACTCAGTCATACTAGTTAGTAATGAGACAAACACTACATGAATGTTTTGGCTAATCTGCAGAAGAAACTTACCACAAGGAGCTCGTACATGGCCCTTGCCTGCATGTCATTCCGTGCCCTCTCCTCCTCCATCATCTTTGTCGTCTTTTCCTCCAACTCCCGCTGCCTCTCCGCCGCCTCCGCTAGAAGTTTCTCTGTTCTATCTCTCTCACTCTGTATAGCAGCCTGCAACACCACTCACATGACCATTTGTAATCATTGATGGAAGCGCACACAATGTAATGGAGAAAGATAACTGAGTACGTATCACTAACCTTGATGGCGAGTTGCACTGGCCGTTCACGAGGCCTTATCTCAGGAGCGGAGCTCGACTGGCGCGCCTTGATCTCCGGGAGAGTGCTAGGACAACGGATAAGTCCATCTCCAATGGCTATGGAGCCATGGGACCTCCCGCCACCAGATATCATCAACAGCTCTGGATCAATGGGACCCTGGCTCGGGTTAAAGTCCTCCCCTTTCCTCGCCTTCCCCTCATCTCTATATCTCACGAGCTTGTTGTGGGAGGAGATGTTGGTGAAGTTGTTTGCATCATCGAGGTCAGACTGAGAGAAAGCCTTGACTTTCTTGAAAGAGGCAGTGTGGGCCATGGCATACAGGTCGTACACCTCTGGCACCTTATCCGCCTTATTGTAGCGTGCCTGAAAGAGAGAAACAATGAAAATTAGTAATTAAAGGGCTCAAGCTAGCATGATGAATGAATTGCATGAATCATGAAGCAAACCACATACCCAGTTGCGCCCGAACTGATATAAGTTGGAGCTGCCTTGATGGTGTGGCACACCTTCCATTTGGGCACGTTTGTCCTTGGCCTCATTGTGGAGGGCTAGCCATCGTTGTGAGCACCACTCATCGACCAACACCTCCCAACAATCCATCCGATCCGCACACCATCTCGGAGGCGCCTAAGTTAGCAAATAGAAACTTGAGCGCTACGGCTAAGAATTACTAAATGAAGGAACTTAAGTAGAGAAGGCCTTAAGAATTACCTTCATGTACTGCTCCTCACTCAGGAACTTATCGCGGCACGCCTGCTTGGTCTTCTTGATACCACGCAAGGCGTAGTAGTCTCGAACAGCCTGCACCCGAGCCTCGTGCCGTAAGTTCTGGAGTAGGCGCTTGCAGACGTTCTCGGTAACATGTGCCGCGTCCTCCTCGTATCCCTCCTCACACCTGTAGAATGTCTGCAATCAAATGAGACAATATTGATTAGTACAATTAATAACTAGCTAGTTGAATATTTTTAAATGTGTAAAGGAGAAATTACCCAGAACTTTCTGATCACCATGTCTGCCCTCGTGTTGCACACGACACCGTCGATAATCTCATCCGGCGGGGCCGGGGCAGCCACGTAGTGCTCCCAGCTCCAAGCTCTGGAAGCCGACCCTCACTAGGCAACGTGACAAACCCCGGGAAGTTTTGCCGGCAAAGAACTCCAAGGACGGAGTTGGGCCGGCGGACACTATGATGGTGGTCCCAACCCCTGCAGCATGACAAGGCCAACGCATTAGTTATTTGAAAAAACGTGAATGCACAAGGTACAAAAATATTAAATGCACTTACGTACCTCTCCCCATCAGGGAAAATCAACCACCTCTGCTCGCGGGTCACCGGCACGGACGGGAGCCGTGTAGCACCACGCTGGTAGACGGTGCCCCCCTCCTCCTCAAGATCAGTCGGCTCCCCGCCATCATCAGCATGGCCACTCGGCTCCTCGGGCTGATCCGGCCAGGTACCCCATCCGGACGTGTGCTCCTCCGGGGTCACGTGGGCCAAACTCTCGTGGGACGAAGGCCAGTCGACCCGAGGCTCATGGGCCCAAGACCCGTGGACCGGAGGCTCGTGGACCGGAGTCCGTGTAGCCTCCTCCTCGGACGAGTCCACCCTAGCAGTCACGTGCTCGGGTGAAACGGCTGGGGGTGGCGGCGAGGAAGGCGCCGTAGCAGTCACCCTACCTCCTCTCCCACGACCACGTGCTGCACCTCCTCTCTTCCTACCTCATCCCCTGCTGGGCACCGCGGTCGACGAAGAAGGGCCCGGCGGTGTGGCCATACTGTCCAGCAACGCTCGGCGGAGAGGTGCGTCTGGAATGGAAGACCTCAGACCACGCTCCCGACCAGCGCCCACCATCTTTCAACACCTGCCATGACAAACAGTAAACGAAATTAGTACAACATAAAAGAAGACCGACATGAATAATAATATGTGTATCACTTAAGTGTATCATCATCAAGTACAACATAAAAAAAATGTAATACCTGACACTACTAATAATTTCGATCAGTATCATCAATAAACGCATAATCATCATCATCACTATAATCAATGACGGGCTCATAGGGTTCATTGGCATCAACATGTGCAAGGCCACCTTGACGTAATCGGTCAAGCATTGACAGGTCATCCGCAGCAGTAACCTCTTCTTGTTCCGGCTCTTCTCGTTCCTCCTCTGGGGTGATGTTGGATTGATTGTCGCTGTCTACTTCAATGTTTTGGGGTGAAGTATAGCGGTTCTTGAAACGCTTTTTGGAAAGACGTGTCTCTTGGAAGAATTCTCCTTCATATGTGTCTGGGTTAATGTGAGGTTCATAATCCTCTTCCTTTGGGGGAGAAAGTCTAGCACGTGGCGGCACTTCATAAACGACATCCCAACCTTTCAGATTTGGATTAGTTTGGCAGGCCCACGGTAGATAGAATACTTGGGTCGCCTGTTGAGCCATAATATAGACATCAGGAACATCTAAATGAGTGCTTTGGTTGATTTCAACTAGCCCTACATGTTCATGAGTACTTCTAGTCTCCTTCGGCTGAAACCAATAACATTTGAAGACTACGACATTCGGTGGATTTTCACCATAGAACAGAAGTTCATAAATTGCTTCAACTCTCCCATAATACTCGGTACCTCCTTCGCCGATAGTAGATACACAACAATTTGTTGACTTTCGGTCGGCCATAGATAGCTCTTTGCCATAGGTACGAAAGCGATACCCGTTGATGTCGTACTTGTCAAATGAACGGACCTTATAGTCAAAACCATTAGCGACTTGTCTCAATTCGGCGTCCATAGACTCTGAATTAGCCTACAAGTTTAATATGAAAGGATTGTTGCATTATGCACAAATTAGCGAATGATATGAAATTGTCTAATAGAAATTACCGTTTGTTTGAACCAAGAGATGAAACCGGGATAGCCACCTCCTTGCTTTGCGAGAAGCTCATACTCTTCGACGGAATCCTTTTGGATCTCCGCTCCATACGAGAATATGGTGACGTATCGACTGTATGACATATCCAGGAATAAGAGTAGTTCAAAGGAAATAGAAGTTGCGAAACAATGTACCGAGAACTTACTCAATGTACGGCCGCACTTCTATCAGGTTGTTGAAGATATACAACGAAATGGTCTGCCATTCTTCGTTATCCAAAGATACTGGATGTGAAACACTAGCTGGTGCGAGATTCCCTTTGAATAGGCTGAGGTTGGATCCACCCTTTTTAGGCTCGTCAGCATTGTACCGAGGCTTCGGATTATGCAAATGACGATTTTTGGCTTCGTAGTGCGCTGTTACGAAGTTTGCCGCCTCCTCTGTGATGAATGCCTCAGCCATCGATGCTTCAATTCTACGTTTATTTTTACATTTTTCTCGAAGCGTCTTCTGCATCCTCTCAGTTGGGTAGCACCAATGATTTTGCACGGGCCCCCCCCAATCTTGCCTCGGTCGGGAGATGCAAAATCAAATGCTGCATTGGATTAAAGAAGCCCGGTGGAAAGATCTTCTCTAACTTGCAGATCAACTCCGGCGCCAACTCTTCCATTTCTTCTAGCATGCCAGGCGATAGTTCTTTCGCACAAAGAACACGGAAGAAATAGCTGAGTTCTGCCAGTACTAGCCATTCATCCTCAGGGATGAAGCCACGCAACATCACCGGCATTACCCGCTCAATCCATATGTGCCAATCATGACTCTTGAGACCAAATATCTTCAGTTTATCAAGATTCGCTCCCCTCTTTAGATTCGCTGCATACCCATCGGGGAACATCAACTGCTGTTGCACCCACAAGAGAATTTCCCTCATAGCTGGCCTTCCAAGATTGAACCATGCCTTTGGCTTCGTCCAGTTCTGCTTTCCTTTCGGTTCTTTCATGTTTTGTAACGGCCTATCACATAGCGCCTCTAGATCGACTCTAGCCTTAGTATTATCCTTTGACTTCCCATCTATGCCGAACAATGTACCAAAAAGTGCCTCGGCGATATTCTTCTCAGTGTGCATCACGTCGATGTTGTGTGGGCAAAGGAGGTCTTTGAAGTAAGGCAGATCCCATAAGCATGTTTTGTGAGTCCAAGGCGTGCTTAGAATTATACCCCTTGAAGTACCCTGGACGCTTGGATCTGGCTCGAGAGCGTTTAACTGATCCAGGGTCTGTTGGCCTGTCAACGCAGGTGGTGCAGAGTTTTTGACAACTCTACCTCTGATGAAGTTCTTCTTGTCTTTCCTGAACTTATGGCGAGGATCCAGGAACTGTCTATGCATGTCGAAGCAAGAAAACTTGCGACCGGCCTGAAGCCAACGAAACTCAAGAGCTCCCTTGCATGTGGGGCACGGGAACCTTCCATGCACACACCAGCCAACGAATAGCGCATACGCCGGCAAGT
This sequence comes from Triticum urartu, assembly GCF_003073215.2. NCBI lineage: Eukaryota > Viridiplantae > Streptophyta > Magnoliopsida > Poales > Poaceae > Triticum > Triticum urartu. The sequence goes on along the minus strand of NW_024111991.1, from coordinate 15,634 downwards.
CATGCGTCGAGTACATGTACCAGACACGCATTATGAAGTTCCGTTTGCTAAAGGCGTCGTATGTCTTGAACCCATTATCCCAGGCTTTGCAATTTGTCTTAAGCGCTGCATGTACACATTCATATTTTCCCCCCGGATAGTTGGGCTTGGAATTATCAACGTCAGGAAAATGTTTCTTTTCTTTGCATAATCTGTTCGGGGGGGGGGATTGAGTGGAAAGACAAATACGGGGCCAACAACTGTAATTGGGCTGCGTCATACAAAACACATTGAAACCCATCCGTGCTGATGCCGACTCGAGGATGCCTTGGATCTGCCGCTTTGTCAAGCATGTAATTCATCAAACTTTTTTCACTGCAACACCATCCGATGTGTTGTACATCATCAAGATTCCCATCTGCATCTAGTTTGGTTCTTTGCCTGTTTTGTGCCATGTCATCTGTCTGGGCGTCTCTTCGACCATGACAAGACGTTGAAGTCTTGGTACGATGGCATATACGAAGAACAACTAACGGGGATTTTGTCTGTGTCTTCTCACCCATATCATTGTCTACCCACAATATACCTAGAAGACTTGCAAATTGGGACAATAGTTCAAGTCCGCAATAGTCAAGCCTAATAAGGCACATCCTTTCTCACAGGCATGTTATCTTCCTCATAGGGCATCTTCAGTGCACGGAGGGATTTTGTCCGACTGGTATAGGTTTGCAGGCATTACATGGCCTTTGGGTAGAAAGCGTCCAAATACTGTCATAATTGCATCATAGCATTCTCTGCCCAAGTTGAACTGAGCCTTCAGAGCCATTACTTGTGAGATGGCATCCAACTGACAAAGCTCAGTGTGCTCGTGGAGCGGACGTTTGAAGACTCCAACATTTCATTGAAGGCCTTTGCAGATTCCTCCATCTCCTCGTCCGAATCCCGAGCATCATCATAGCCTTGCACCATGTTTTCCATCCCGGTACCATGCTCGTCGGTGCGACGACGATCCACCTCAGCTCGGTCACGTTGGGCAGACTCACCATGAAATGTCCACACCGTATAATCGGGCGTAAAACCACTCTTCTGCAGGTGTTTGCCCATTTCAGCCTCTGTCCTTTTCCCAATTGCCGCACCGGAAACAGGGGCACCAGGTTTTCTCTGGCCATTTGCAAATGCGGCTTGCACAAACCCCTTGGTTTTTGTGAACCATTCAGCGCTCCATTTGTTCTGACCAGTGTGACCGGTATACATCCACGCACGATCACTCATCTTGACTTTCAGAGCTACTGGACACACAACAATTATATATGTAATTCACCATGTATATATTCATCAGTTGATCTACTTTGTCAATTTTATTACGTCCATGCAACCTACACTCTAATAGGTAATGATAGGTCCTAATCCCACCCGTATGTGTAGATTGGGTTCATTTTCCCATGCTATGCTCCGGATCCGACGCAAAATTTCGGCAGCACCTCCCCGCTGTTCTCCTGATACACGTCTCTGCAATAAACAGAGAGGATGTGTACCCAGAGAACAACAGGGGAGGCACTGACGAAATTTATGCGTCGGATCCGGAGCAAAGCATATGGGAAAACGAACCCAATCTACACATACTCGGGCTGTCCATGGATAGCGTTGGACAATTCGAAAGAATCAAGGTTATAATATGCAAATGCATGCATATTTATAACTATGACGCTTTCGAACGGGAGACACATATTGGTTACGCATACTGATGATTCAAGACACATATATAGCTAGCTATCAAGTTTCATCGGCAATGAACAGCAGAGCAAATAATTAATGGGGGAGGAGGACATGTCATTTGTGCTCACCCACGAACGAAGGGGCAGAGCTCGTCAAACGCACGGCGAGGTCGTCGAACACCAAACCTTCGCAGCGATGAAACAACTGCACATTTAAATCTACACCGATCAACACAATTATATATGATGTTTTTCATAACAAAATCGAAAAATATATGACCTAACTAATAATTCACAAATATATGACCCCGTCGGCCTCTGGAAGGCCAAAGAACACCTTTTCGGGAGGTGTCGGGGGTCGGGGTGTCGTGTCGGTGTCGGGGTGCCGTGTCGGGGTCGGGTGCTCTTTCGGGGGGTGTCATGTCGGGGTCGGGGTCGGGGTAGGGTGTCGGTGTCGGGGTTGTCGGGGTCAGGGTGTGTGTGGTGTCGGGTCGGGGGGTCGGGGTCAGGGGTCGGGTGTCGGCTGTCGTGTCGGGGTCGGGTGTGTGTCGGGGTCAGGGTGTCTGTAAGTGCATCTAGTGCCACCCCTAGTTGGTTTTGGAGTATTGACGACAAACCTAGTTGAGGGACTAATGTGTTTGTGAGAATTGCAGGATAACACAGGTAGAAGTCCCTCATTGATTCGGTTTTCCTACCAGAGATGACCCCTAAAAATGTAAGAAGACATTAAAGACAAAGGTGGTATATGAAGACATTCACATTGAAGACTATGACAAGAGAAGACATCGCATGAAGACTATGGAGCGCGAAGACTTAGTTCTTTCGTCGTTCTTTTTCTTCTTTGTTGAGTCATAGGAACCACCGTACTGTTAAGTGGGGTCCAAGAGAACCAGTCAGAATGACTGAAGTGATGCTTAACCAAAATCCTATGTCTTCGAGTGAAGACTATGAGAGCAAATCTTGTCCAGAGTTGGATAAGTCAGCTTTGCTTGTAGCCCAAGTAAAGTTGCCGTGTGTGTTTGAAATCTGACCGTTGGAACACGTGTCAGTTCCTTAGTGACCCAGGGTCATTTCGGACAAATCAGGTCGGGTTGCCTAGTGGCTATAAATAGCCCACCCCCTACAACCATAAACGGTTGGCTGCTCAGAGTTAGAGTGCGCTTTTGTCGTTTGAGAGCAACCCACCTCGAAGCCTTTGAGAGAGAATTCCTTGCGAGGATAAAGCCCTAACCACCCAGAGCCAAAGAGTGTTAGGCATCACTGAAGTCTTCCTGTCTGTGTGATCTGAAGACTTATTACACTTGAGGACTGTGAATCCTCCAGCCGGTTAGGCGTCGCGTTCTGAGCATCCAAGAGTCATTGTGGATCGCCGGTGAACGAAGTCTGTGAAGGTTTGGAAGTCTACCTTGAAGACTTACCAGAGTGATTGGGCGAGGTCTGTGTGACCTTAGCTCAAGGGGAATACGGTGAGGACTGGGTGTCCTGAGCTGCGTGTTCAGGACTGGGTGTCCGGGACTGTGTGTCCTCAGGTTTAAATACCTAGCCGCCCTAACCAGACGTACAGTTGTCACAGCAACTGGAACTGGTCCAACAAATCATTGTCTTCAACGAGTCACTGGTTTCATCCTTCCCTTCCCTTTACTTACTGTTGGTCCTTGTGAAGTCATTGTATGATTGCATTATCTTTTGTCTTCACTGAGTGACTGCTTGTTCTGATTGGCTTCACAATATCTTCCTACCTGATCCTTTACTGCCTAGCTGCTATTAGTCATTGTGCTTTCACTTCATTGAATACTTGACTATGGTTTGCCTAGTGTAGTCTACCTTCCGCTGCATGGTAATAGGTTTATTTCTATCGTTTTCTTCGAAACTTCCATGTTTTGAAGACTTTCATAAAAATCGCCTATTCACCCCCCTCTAGTCGATCACTAGCACTTTCAATTGGTATCAGAGCAAGGTACTCCCTTGTTCTGTGTGATTCGGTTTAACCACCTGGAGTTTTAGCTATGTCGACTGCAGGGATAATTAAAGTCTCCGCTGCTGTGCCCCGTCTTCGATGGAACTGAATATCCCTACTGGAAGAATAAGATGCGCATGCATCTTGAAGCCATTGATGTCGACCTATGGTATGTCGTCAAGAATGGCGTTCCCAAGGCTGGTGAAGGTGTCACCGCTGCTGATGTCAAGAAGTTCGTTCAACTGGACTCCACTGCCAAGAACATCATCTGTGGTCATCTGACCAAAGGACAGTATGGCCGCGTGAGTGCTTTGGAAACATCTAAGCTAGTCTGGGACTGGCTCTCCAAGGTCAATGAAGGCGTCTCAACCCAGAGAGATCAGAGAATCAGTGTCCTTCGCAACCTCTTCAACCGCTTCAAGAGAAATGACAATGAGAATGTCCAGCTCACGTTTGATCGACTCACTGACATCACAAATGAGCTTCAAGCTCTCGGCGCCACTGAGATCACCAAGCATGAAGTCGTCAAGACACTCCTGAGATCACTTGACAGCTCGTTTGACACCCTAGCCCTGATGATTCAAGAACGTCCTGAATTCAAGACACTCGATCCGTCTGACATACTTGAGAGGCTCAACACACACGAGTTTCAGCTTTCTGAGAAAAGAGACATCTACGGTCCCAACTATGGGCGAACTCGTGCCTTGAAGGCAAAAGCTGTCTCCTCATCTGAAGAAGAATCTGACAGCAGTTCTGATGATCCTGAAGACATTGGAAAGGAGCTTGCTATGCTTGTGAAGAAGTTCCAAAAATTCACCAAGAAGAAAGGCTTCAGAAAGTCTTCACGATCAAGCTCAAGGAATGATGAAGCTTCTGCTCATGACTACAAGAAGAGAACATGCCACAAGTGCAAGAAACCTGGCCACTACATCTCTGAGTGTCCACAGTGGGACAATGAGAACAACAAGAAGAAGAAGAGCAAGGAGTATGACTCTGACGACAAGAAGAAGAAGAAATACTCAAAGTCTTCTTCCAAGTCTTCCTCAAAGTCTTCATCACACAAGAAGAGCTCATCTGGCAAGGCACGTGCGTTTGTTGGCAAGGAAATGGATTCAGAGGAGGAGTCCGCTTCTGAGGAGGCGGAGGTGGAGTCTGAGGAGGAGTCCTGATTCTGGCGTTGCAAGTCTGGCTACAGCATACGTTGCCAAGTCCATCTTCAACACTGAAGACAATGACTTCATCACCGACACCGATGCAAATGACAAGGACTACTCCGCTCCTACCTACTGCTTCATGGCACGCGGTGCCAAGGTAAACACACGCACTACTCACTATCAAACATCTAGTGAAGATGACTCTGATTGTGGTTCCTAAACCCAGCTACAAAACACTTGCTAAAATTGCAACTGAACAACAGAAAGCTATGGAACATATTTAAAAACTGTTAGACAAAAGCGATGATCTGTTAGACGCTGAAATGACTCGATCTCAGTCCTTAATTGAAGACATAAAAAATCTTCACGTTAAGTATGAGGAACTTGAAAGTCGTCATGAAACGCTCTCAACAACTCATGAAAAGCTTTCCTATGATTATCTTCAAAGGAAGCAAGATCTTGAGAAATTGAGAGCGGCTCATGAAGATCTTCAAAAGGAAAACGAGTCACTTCGCACCGAACAGGTCAGTTCCGCTCAGGAAGGATTTGAACCACCATGTCTTAAATGCATCGAGCGTGACAACGCTACTTCTGTTGCCGAGTGTTCTACTGCTGCTACTGTTGCAATATCTTCAACTGTTGATGTGGTAACTAACCCTCTGCTGAGGATACCACTACTATTGCCTGATGAGAATGCTAGGTTGAAGACATTTCTTGAAACAGGGATGTACAAAAGTCTCAAGGGCATCAGACACTATGTGATGTCCTCAAAAGGCAGATCCTGAACGAAACCCTAGGAAAGAGGGTGTTGGGTTCGAAAGGAAAATGAATGCTGATGGTCTTACTGGAAACCTAGCAGTACCCCAAAACCACATGGGTTGCTGCAAAGGAACCTTTAGCGGATCCATCCACTCTATCTGGCTTCACCTGTGCTAATCCCATTGTTATTGATGAATCCTTTGATGCAAACTATAAACTGTTTAAGAATCAGAATGGTTAAGTGTTTGCCAGGTATATTGGTACTAACTACAGGAATGGACCGCCTATGAAGAAGGTCTGGGTGCCGAAAAGGTGTTTGGAGAATCTTCCTGTGAATGTCATCATGACACCACAGGTGAAGAAGACAAACCACAGACCACAGGCTTCATACGGTCCAAAGGCTTCATACAGACAGAGGAACTCACTTGAGTCGCACTAACGGAAATGTTTTGCAGGGAAACCGTAGTCAGGCCTGTGAATATGAGCGTGTTTCAATCAAACGCCATGTTCATAAGACAAGAACTATTCTACTTATTCTTATGAGTACTATTGTCCACCTGCAAGACTTTTTGCTAGGGCTCCAAAGCCAAAGTTCTCAGATGCTGCACTTAGACTCATTGCTTCAAGCCACCCTTGAAGATGTGGGTGGCTAAGAAAGCTTAACTCTCTTTTGCAGGGAAAGGCCTCCAGCCGAAAACCAAAATCGACTGACGCTATTGCTGGGGACCTTAAACATCTTGTAGGCGCAAGATCAAATGCCCAAATGGTCTTATTATGTACTTTGTTCCTAATCGCTTGCTACTCGCCCTATCAGTCCAATCTTGATCTAAGCTTTCATAATCCACTGGTGCTCGTCAAATGTTTTTGCTTCACAATTCTCTTTGTGAAGCCTATCCCCCTAACTGCGCTATAGGGTACGACACTAGCTGCTTCAAATGGATTATTGATAGTGGGTGTACCAATCATATGACTGGCAAGCGAAGCCTTCTTATGGACTCAACTTTACGTCCATCCAACAAGAGCCACATTACATTCGCTGACACTGGTAAAAGTAAGGTATTGGGTCTAGGTAGAGTTGCAATCTCAAAGGATCAACACATGGATAAAGTCATGCTTGTTGAATCCCTTGGCTTCAACTTAATGTCTGTCTCAATGCTTTGCGATTTGAATATGATTGTAATGTTTGGCAAATATCGCTGCCTGGTGCTAATGGAATCTGACAAATCTCTAGTGTTTGAAGGGTATAGGAAAGGTGATTTGTATGTGGTAGATTTCTCAGCAGGACCACAACTTGCAGTATGTCTTCTTGCAAAAGCTTCAGAATGCTGGCTTTGGCATCGAAGGCTTGGGCATGCTGGCATGAGGAACCTCCACACCCTTGCGAAGAAAAATCACGTCATAGGCATCGAGGGCGTCAAGTTTAAGAAAGATCACTTATGCGGTGCTTGTGAAGCAGGGAAGATGACAAGGGCAAAACATCCTTCGAAGACAATCATGACTACTACACAACCCTTCGAACTGCTTCACATGGATCTTTTCGGTCCCACTCACTACTCAACTTTTACTACTTCTGCATGCCTCTATGGCTTCGTAATTGTTGATGATTATTCTAGATATACTTGGGTGCACATAATCCTTTACAAGACTGAAGTGCAGGATGTCTTCAGACACTTCGCAAATCGAGCTATGAACAATTTTGGCGCCAAGATAAAGCACATCAGAAGTGACAATGGGACCGAATTCAAGAATACTGGCCTTGATACATATCTGGACACCTTGGGCATCACACATGAATTCTCAGCTCCATACACGCCACAGCAGAATGGCGTCGTCGAACGCAAGAACAGAACACTCATTGAGATGGCCAGAACAATGCTAGATGAATACAAGACTCCAAGAAAATTCTGGACTGAAGCCATTGATACTGCATGCCATATAATCAATCGTGTTTATCTTCACAAGCTCCTGAACAAGACATCCTATGAACTCCTAACTGGCAAGAAGCCAAATGTCAGTTATTTCAGAGTATTTGGCGCAAAATGCTGGATCAAAGACCCACACCACACCTCAAAGTTTGCTCCAAAGGCACATGAAGGCTTCATGCTTGGATATGGAAAGGATTCACACTCCTACAGAGTCTTCAATCTCTTCCACTACAAAGTGGTTGAAACAGTGGATGTGCGATTTGATGAAACCAATGGATCACAAAGAGAGCAATTGCCAAATGTGCTAGATGAAGTTCCATCAAATGAATCAATTAAGCTTATGGGAACTGGAGAAATTGTACCTTCTAAAGCTCAACCTGAAGAAGAACTTATCATCTCAGCACCTGATCCACATGAAGACAATGCTCAGCCTGAAGATATACCTTCAAATGACCACATAGATCAGCAAGAGCAAAGTCTTCGCCCCACACACCCTCGTGTTGCAAATGAAGTACAAATTGACAAAATACTGGACAGCATCAATGCACCTGGTCCACTCACTCGTTCAAGGGCAACTCAGCTAACGAACTTCTGTGGGCATTTCGCATTTGTCTCAATATCAGAACCCAAGAAAGTTGAAGAAGCCTTCATGGAACCTGAATGGATTCAAGCTATGCAAGAAGAGCTTCAACAGTTTGAGCTGAATAATGTATGGGAACTGGTTAAGCGTCCTGATCCACGGAAGCACAACATAATAGGCACCAAATGGATATACCGCAACAAGCAAGATGAGCATGGTCAAGTTGTCAGAAACAAAGCTCGTCTAGTTGCTCAAGGATATACTCAAGTGGAGGGCATTGACTTCGATGAAACATTTGCTCCTGTGGCTAGGCTTGAAGCCATACGCATACTGCTAGCCTATGCAAATCATCATAACATACTTCTATATCAAATGGATGTGAAAAGTGCCTTTCTCAATGGCAAGATTGAAGAAGAAGTGTATGTTGCACAACCACCTGGCTTTGAAAATCCAAAACATCCTGATATGGTATACAAGCTCAACAAGGCACTGTATGGCCTCAAACAAGCCCCTAGGGCCTGGTATGATACACTCAAGTACTTTCTGAAAAGCAAAGGCTTCATACCTGGTTCCCTGGATCCCACTCTTTTCACGAAGACATATGATGGTGAACTGTTTGTGTGCCAAATATATGTGGATGACATAATCTTCGGCTGCACCAATCAGAAGTATAGTGAAGAGTTTGGATACATGATGCAAGAGCAATATCAGATGTCCATGATGGGGGAGCTGAGGTTCTTTCTCGGTCTTCAAATACGGCAACAACGCAACGGCATCTTCATATCTCAAGAGAAATATCTTAAAGAGTGCCTGAAGAAGTTCGGTATGCAAGACTGCAAAGGCTTCACAACACCAATGCCAGCCAAGCATCATCTGGGTCCCGACGACAATGGTAAAGAGTTCGATCAAAAGGTATACCGCTCCATGATTGGGTCTTTGCTTTATTTATGTGCATCTAGGCCAGATATCATGCTTAGTGTTTGCATGTGTGCTCGATTTCAAGCGACACCAAAGGAGTCGCATCACTTAGCTGTGAAGCGAATTCTTCGATATTTGGCTCACACCCCAACTCTAGGATTATGGTATCCAAAGGGCTCAGAGTTTGATCTGGTTGGATTTTCGGATGCTGATTATGCTGGTGACAAAGTTGATCGCAAATCTACATCAGGCACATGTCATTTTCTGGGACGATCACTTGTATGTTGGTCTTCAAAGAAGCAGAACTGTGTATCTCTCTCCACTGCTGAATCTGAATACATTGCTGCTGGATCTTGCTGCGCTCAGCTTCTGTGGATGAAGCAAACACTCAAGGACTATGGCATTCATCTGAAGCAAGTGCCACTTTACTGCGACAACAAAAGTGCCATCAAGATTGCCAACAACCCAGTTCAGCACTCGAAGACAAAGCACATTGAAATTCGTCATCACTTTCTCAGAGATCATGTTGTGAAGGAAGACATTGATATCATACACGTCAACACTGAAGAGCAATTGGCAGATATCTTCACAAAGCCCTTGGATGAGAAGAGATTTTGCAAGTTACGGTGTGAGCTAAATATCTTGGAATCCTCAAATTTCCTGTGATCAGGCACACATTCTAACACCTATGCATATTGATGACTTAGATGTGCAACACACGAAGTAGCGTATATCTTCAATCAATGAAGACATACATTCTAAGTGTGAATACATTAATGTGGAATTTGACTTCGGAGCGCCACGATAATTGTGCGCCGTGTCTGGGTCTAATACTTCTTATACGGTGGGTAACACCACCACCAAACGTTCCATTTTGAAGTGTTTCTCTCATGGCATCACCTCTCAATGTCTTCACAATTGGTTTGGCTTCTTTCTCTGTATGTCTTCATGATTATCTTCACTGCTTTGATTATATGGATATATATGTACTGATGTTCTGTCCTCTACAGCATTCACTTATAGCTATGTCTTCTTGGTTGAATCTTTTGAACTAAGTGAATGTGATCAGACCCTAACCTCTCTATGCTTTCTATCTCAAACTCTATCTCTCCAAGTCATATGCATTCTGTTGAAACTGTCAAATGTCTTCACTGTGTCCTTGTCAGCAGAAGACATTGAGACAACCATAAAAGTCAGTTTTAATGCTCATTCCTCCACATAAGATCCGGAGAAGCAGAAACGACCGCCCGATAATTTAGGCGTGCGTGGGACATGGAACAAATCCCGATAATCTAACTGGCCACGCGTGCCTCAAATGCGAACCGCCAGGGGTACCTGCGTAATAGCGCAGTGCCGCCTCTATCCCTATAAATATACGATTCACTGCAGTCATTATCTCCTTCCACCCTCGCACGAACCCTAGCGCCACCGCTAGCACTCGACGACGCCGGCGACGAAGCGCTTCACTGCCGCAACCTCTCCGACGCCGTTTTCACGCCGACAGCGGACATCACTTTCTCCGCCTTCGCCGTAGGTGTCTTCCGTCGCCAAGTTAGGGCACGGAGGATCGAACTGCTCGGCCTCAAATCTCACTTCGTCTAGCAGTTCCAAGTGTGGTAAATAAAACCTCTTTTACAGCTTCTTTTGATCCTACAGTTCAGTCACTTTCTGCCATAAGAAGTTTCTCTTCACACCAGTTAAATCTCTCGCTGCATCTCACAACATGCCTAGTATATTCACTTGTACTTCATAAAGTAGTTAGATTCCTCACTTGTACTGATCTATGGGTTCGTACAAATCTGGAACCAACTTCTTATCTATAAGTGAATGTCTTCGCATAATGAGGTCAATGTCTTCTAAACCGATTTATCTTCAAAATCTTATGAGAATGCATATGACCTCTTCCCCTTCCCTCGCACCTTAATGCTGTCACAGGTACATGTCCGTGGGAGAATCCTTCGGTTCTCATAGTCTGCATTCATTTGCAGAGTACTTGCAGCATCACATCAACTCGCCTGAAGCCAGTTCTTGCAGAAGGAAGCCCTTGAAGCCTTTGAACATCTTGAAGCCTTCCAAGTTATCCATGGCTTCAGAAACAGCAGCAAGGAAGGGAGGCAGACAGCGACGTGGTGAAACGTCCAAAGATCTGCCTGATGAATTGGCAGAGATGTACAAAACTGATCCTGAAGAAAGCTATGGTCAGCGCAAGACACGAATCCAATGGATTCGAAGATATTGGGCAGATCAATGGTTCAACTACCGCTTCTTCACTCAGGAATATGCGGAGAAGTGCGCCATCAAGAGACCGTGGGGAGATGTATTATACAAAAATCTCGTACCCAAGTCCAAAGATGAAACCATTGCTCAAGGATTCTATCCATGCATGGTGAGAGGACCACAGCCAGCTGAGGCACATCCGTCATCACTTCTCTGGTGCCGCGATGATAATCTCTTCAAGCGCAACTTTCAGTTTGCACAACAGTCAGCGAAGATAAACAAGAAGAAATTTGGGCTTGACTTCAACCCTGGTCCCTCCTCACCAAGGGCAGATGGCACACGCAACGCCAATCCCAATATCATCGGGCCGTATGCCAATCTTGCAGGCCTCATCACTCGCATCCTAGTCCAAGGGACTGCTGTGAATGACCCTCCAGCAGATACTGAGTCAGATGACGCCCCTGCTGCTCTGAAGCCAAAGCAGAAGAAGCCAAAAGCTCCAAAAGCTTCAAAGCCAGCCGCTTCTCCCAAGATCGCAAGAATGAAGCCTTTAGCAACTGCACCTCCTGAAGCCAGTGTGCAGTCAGAAGGCTTATCACGAGTGTCCAAGCCCCAAAAAGCCAAGAAGCCTCAGACACACACAGGCAAAGAGCTCACAGCTGTTGACATTCTGCGCTGCGAAGCCATTGATCTCTCAAGCGATGAAGATCTTGGAGATGATGCTCTTGAGCAGCTCATCAAGAGCAAGGAGGAGGCTGAAATCTTCAACAATCTGCCTCTGTTTGATGTCGCCATCATCCACAACTTCATCGATGAATGGTTTGACACACCAAGACATAAGCTTCAATGATCTGCAGCTACCCATAGGCCTCAGCGTTGCCTTTCAAGGTGCAATCGCTTCAGAACTTGCAATAGCCCAGCGAATTGTAGAACTGAAGCAGAAAATTGATCATGAAAAGGCTCAATTCAAGAAGCACGTGGCCAAGCTCAGTGTGCAAGAAGTGAAAAACTTCAAGATCATGTTGCACGAGCTGAAAGAAAACTTCCTGAAGACGCGTGCCGAAGCTCAAGGCTCACAAGAACGCATGAAGACTTTGGCTGAACGTTGCGTGCTAGCCTACAATGAGGCAGAAAAGCGCAAGGCACTTGGGCGTCCCGGCATTGACCCCAGGATGGCCGCGAAGAAGAAAAAGAAGGCGGCTGTGCCCGAACCTGAAGCGCCAAGATCGCCCACAGGAGGAAGATGAGCCCCAACCCACTGCAACCCCACCAGCGCCTACCCTCCATAGGCTTCGCAGAGGGCCAAGGGCTCAGGCTGTTGAAGACATTCCGGCTGCATCAGCCGAAGAGCAAGCAGAAATACCACAAGCTCCAACTCCCCCGCACCAACAAGAAGCAGTTCTCAAGGAGAACGTGCCTGAAGCTGAAAATGTTGAGGCTGCCACAAACAACGCCGAAGCAAATGTGGAGCCCTCCCCAACAACAGCTTCAGAAAACACCGAAGCTACTGCTCCTGAACATTCTGTGCCTGAGTCTGCTGCCGGACCACAATTCCACTATCATATTGCGCACAGGCCCCAGGTCCAGAAGCCGATCCCACGACTACCAAGGTTCCCAGGTCCTGCATCAGCTCCTGGTTCCTTCAACATCAACGGCTTCAGGGCAGATAACACGTTTTTCGACCGCTCCAAGAACCCTTATTCAAGGGAACGGATTGTATCAGACAGGTTCTGGAGCCATCAATAGCGCAGCTATTATTCATGCATCCTCTACAACCAAGGCCGCATCTTTCCTCACAAGCGCCTTGAGGTTGAAGCTGTTGAAGGTCTGCCTGGTCTAGAAGAAGCATTGGATTGCTTCAAGCAAGTGGGTTTGCTGCCATTTATCACTGACGAAGAGCACTGGAACGAAGAGCTTCTGCTCCAGTTCTATGCCACTTTGCATATCAAAGGCTATAACAGAGATCCGAAGACATGGATCCTGGAGTGGATGACAGGCAATATCCATCATGAAGCCAATGCTTTCGACCTAATTGAGCTTACCGGCCTTCCCACTCCTGGCGAATTCTTTGAAGAAGGGTGCCAACTCCATGCTGAAGCCATTGAGAGCATATTTCAGCGTCCTGAGCCAGATATGAGTCAGATGCTCTCAATGATGAAGCCATTTCCTCCAAATGCACCCTATCCAACTAGGTTCTTCGTTGAAGACTTAGAGTACCTGCCCAGAACAATATATCACATCATAAGGAGGACTCTCTAGCCAGTCAAGGGACACTCTCGATATGCAACGATTGATGGTGCAATGAAGACTCTCATCTTCTGCATTCTTCATGGCAAATGCTTCAATGCACAGGATCTCTTCATCCGTCAATTTGCTGCGTCTGCTTCAGAACTGTTTGGCTTAAAGTTTTATGCTCCTTGGGTTATGAGGCTAATCAAGCTTCACTCTGCAATCTCCTATCAACCCTCAGCCCGCAATCATAGGATATTTTTGCCCGATATGGACACATCTGCTGAGGCAATATATCCAGAGCCGGCCAAGCAACCACTAAGTCTCCAGAATGCAGAACACCAGAGCTTCACTCAAAATATTGAAGGTGTTGAAGCTCTCTCTCGCGTGTATCCAATGGCAGGCACCACACGTGCCCCTGCCTCAACTGAAGCCACCAACAGCACAGCTGCAAAGAGACCCAAGAAGCGCACTCGTGCACTCAATGACCGAGAGCTTCTTGTGGCTCTTCACCAAAAGCAAGATAGGCATCACGACTGGCTCAAGAGGCAGATGAGAAGCATCATGCAAGACGTCAATCACCTCAGAAATATGGCAACCAAGAATGCATTTGTCACACACGAGACCTGTCGCCGCACTTGGAAGGGCCTCACCATGATGTGCCCTGAAGCTGAACTGCATGAGGATGGCTTCACAGAACACTTCAAATTTGACTCCACGCCTCCAAGAAGAGCGGTGATGCGCAGCACACCATCACTTGAAGAGTCAGAGTTCTCTTCTTCTGCTGCCACCGTGTCTGCCCGTATTATTGAAGAAGAAGACGACGCGACATCATCTCCACCTGCTTCAACGCGCGTCGAATCTGCACCAAGCTCGTCTGCACCACCGCCAAACAACTCCACCGACCCTGCTACGCCTGGGAACGCGTAGAAACCTCTATGTCTTCAAACCTTTTTTGGTCATCACTGACAAAAGGGGGAGAAGCATATGATGGTTATAGTCTTCAAGCGAGTCACTTTGGGCGGGTGCCACTATATTTTGCTACAATTTTGCTTCGTGCTTACAACTCCCGTTCTTGCTACATTTGCTTCTTGAGTTGTAACACTTAGCCTTGGTGGCCGTCTGCTACCTGCTTGTCACTCCGTTATGCGAAGATAAATTCCGCATGTGCGATGATAAATTCCGCACTTATCTCTTACTGCAGACGTCCATTTTCCATTATGCATGACATTATCTTCATATACTTTCACATGCATAATGGATTGTCATCATAAGTTGAAGTGGATCTCCACAAGTACAACCTGCCATGTGCATTTGCATTCAAAAGGCAAATTACTTATATGCACATCTTCAGGGGGAGCCCTTGCAACTTATGAAGACAAATTCCTTTACTATTTCACAAATTATGTTCCCCGTTGAAAACTTCAACTAGTTTGTCATCAATCACCAAAAAGGGGGAGATTGTAAGTGCATCTAGTGCCACCCCTAGTTGGTTTTGGAGTATTGACGACAAACCTAGTTGAGGGACTAATGTGTTTGTGAGAATTGCAGGAAAACACAGGTAGAAGTCCCTCATTGATTCGGTTTTACTACCAGAGATGACCCCTAAAAATGTACGAAGACATTGAAGACAATGGTGGTTTATGAAGATATTCATATTGAAGACAATGACATGAGAAGACTCCCTATGAAGCTTTTGAAACTCGAAGACCTAGATCCTTCGTAGTTTTATTTCATTCATGTTGCGTCATAGGAACCACCGTACTGTTAAGTGGGGTCGAAGAGAACCAGTCAGAATGACTGAAGTGATGCCTAATTCAAATCCTATGTCTTCGAGCGAAGCCTATGAGAGAAAATCTTGTCCAGAGTCAGACAAGTCAGCTTTACTTGTAACCCAAGTAAAGTTGCCGTGTGAGTTCGAAATCCGACCGTTGGTACACGTGTCAATTCCTTAGTGACCCAGGGTCATTTCGGACAGATCAGGTCGGGTTGCCAAGTGGCTATAAATAGTCCACCCCCCCACAACCTTAAACCGTTGGCTGCTAAAATTTCAGTGCACGGCTTTTGTCGTTTGAGAGCAACCCACCTCGAAGCCTTTGAAAGAAAAATTCCCAGTGAGGAGAAAAGCCCTAACCACCCAGAGCCAGAGTAAATTGGGCATCACTTAAGTCTTCGTGTCTGTGTGATTTGAAGACTTATTA
>NW_024111990.1:0-13249 GCF_003073215.2 Triticum urartu | reverse complement strand
GTTTTAAGCCCCGAACAATTTTGTAGAAGTTAAATAACAGAAAATAGGAAAAATAGGAAAAAAACAGGGGCGCCCCACCCCCTATATGGGCCGGCCCAAAAGCACGAGCTAGGGCCGGGACCGCGCTCGAAGTCACTACCCAGCGACCCGCGCGCGAAATAGGAGCTCCGGTGGTAACCCTCACGTGTTAGCTGGTAGAGAGCGGTTGTTTCACCTGTGCCCATCCACAAGGTCCCGTGTCGTTTAGGCCTTTCGTGTTTCCTGTTGCTTTGCCTGAGGACACAGGAAAGCCGAGGGAGACTAGTATGGGATCCCACATTAGGTGAGATCAATTATATTATTATTTTTGAAAATACAAAACATGTTCAAGTATTCTCAATTTTTTGTAGACACACATCAATGTCTGATTGACAATGTCAAAAAGTTTCAGCTCTTAATTCGACTTACACAAATAGAAAAAAAAGACAAAATCAGATGTGAATAGTATCAAAACACTATTCACCCAAAGCTGCCACTATTCACATTCAAATTTGTCTTTTTTGAATCTCCACCTGTACATCGAGTTTTGAGTTGATTTTTTTAGAGTTGTAGACACACCTGGTAGATATGTTGTCAAATAATTTCAGAATTTTAGAAATGTCTAAATATAATTTTTTGTGGTTGTTCTCATTGATCTCACCTAATATGAGATTCTATACTAGTATTCCCCTAGGAAAGCCCATCATCATGAGTGGTGCATGTATGGTGTTGACGGTCTCCTGCAAGTTTAGGTGTGTTTGAAGGTTGAACACTGTGTTGTGGAGGGCTCGATGTTGTATCTGATGACAACTTGGTCGCGCTTCGCTCTGCATTTGTCTTGCCGGTTCTCCAGCTTTGTGTGCCCCTTCTCCCCTCCAATGTACCACATGTAGCAACAACACATCAACTAGGGTGCAAGTGCAAACATAATTTTCAACCTGTGAATCTCTATGTATACTTAGATCTGTTAAATGTGACTCCTTCGTGCCCTTGGTTGGGGTTACCATCTCTATGAACTGTTAAATGCGAAGTCTTATAATTATTGGTTTGTGCGTAGTTTTCAGTTTTAGTTAGGAGATGATCAGTTGACAAATTTGTATAAATGAAACTTATTAGAGTTACCGCTTTTTTGTGAAAAGGGGGGATGAAACCCCTAGCCTCTGTATCACAATAATGCACACAATCATTTTTATTAATTATTAAAAAGAGTATATGAAAAATTAAACCACGATCGAACCATTACAAGATATGAAAAAAAATTCTATCAACTTATTCTGCAATGTCTCCAAGAAGAGATAAACGACCACACGCCATCGTCGTCACGTCCAACCGTACACGGCCTAAACAAGGATACTGGTTGCTTAGACCAGCCAATGAAGACCAACTAACCAGCAAGTAGACAACGCCTTCAACAAAGTAATGACACAAGTTTGTCTTTGCTGAGACTGACAAATAACAACCAGAACAAGAGTTTTCACCCCAGACATGAAGCAGTATTCCAATCATCATCCCAAAGATGGGTCGGTCGATAGTCATATCTGCTAGTACTCCATGGTCCACGCCAAAGCCAGAAGGCACTAGTAGATGGGTGAGACATCTTCCCACCATGTATCATTCCCACTGTCAGGAGATGCCATGTCTCGGCGCAGATGTGACCATTTAGCCATCGGAGCAGCTACCCCAATGCTAGATGATGGTGGGGAACCATCAGTCTGCCACTAGCACCACAAATCTTCTAGGGTGATGGCTACTGCTCTTGCGTCAGGAAGAAAAAAAATTCATTTTGCACCACTAGCGAGCACCCATAGCACCGCACACGATCACCACCGCCGTGTCTATAGGATATAGGTAAGCCAACATGCCTGCAGATGCACGTAGTTGCACCTCTTGATCTCCTTACCGCACTCGCCAAGGCCACTCACTTGGCCCATCGGGCTAGAAGGGAGATGCACGACGGTGCGGTGGCCTAGTGTGATGATCCAACCTTCATAGACATCGGACGCCCATATGTCTCACTTACAGCGAGACGAAGGGAACCTACTTGCGGTAGGGCAGCCCGATGCGCTGGAGGCCACATCCTCGTTTTTTCATGTTTCTTTGCTTTCTTTTTTCTTACTTTTTTTATACTTTCAAATATTCTAAATAATTATATTACAGAAATCACTTAACATAAAATATTTAAAAATGTTGACCAAGCATTTGAAATGTTAAATTTGTATGGAGAAAATGTTTATCACGTATTCCAAAAATGTATGCAAAAGAATAAAATGTGTAGGAAACAATTTGATCATGTATTTAAAAAATGTTAATCAACCATTTGAAAAAATGTTGAACAAAGTGTTTGAAAATGTTAATCAAGCACTTGGAAAATGTTAGATGTGTATAGAGAAAATGTTGATCATCTATTAAAGAAATGATGAAAAAATTGAACATGTATATAAAAATGTTAATCAAGCATTTGAAAAAATGTTGAAAAAGTATTTGAAAAATGTTAAATGTGTAAAAAAATTGACGATGTATTAAAAATGATGGAAAAATTTGATCATGTATATAAAATTGTGAATCAACCATTTGAAAAAAATGTTGAACAAGTATTTTAAAACGTTAATCAAGCATATGAAAAATGTTAAATGTGTTAAGAGAAAATGTTGACCATGTGTTCAAAAATGTTGATATTACATTAAAAAATATTAATCAAGCATTTTAAAAATGTGCATAAAAAATGTTTACCATGTACTAGAAAATGTAATCAAGCCTTTGAAAAAGTTTAAAAGTGTGTATAGGAAAAATGTTGACCATGTATTAAAAATGTTAACCTTGTCTTTGAAAAATGTTAATTAAGCATTAAAAAATGTTCAAAATGTGTATAGAATAAATGTTGACCATATATTAAAAAAATATTAAACTCGCATTACAAAACTGTTAAACGTGTATTAAAAAATGTTGTTGACATATAAAAAAATGTAAATTGAAAGCAAAAGAAACAAAGAAAACCATAAAAAAAACTGAAAAAGAAAATAGAAAACCCAAATAAACAGATGCAAAAGAATGTAAAAATAGTGAAAACCGATAAAGAAAAAAGAAAAGCAAAAAAACTAAGAAATAAACAAAACCGAAAAAGAAGGAAAAAAAGAAAGAGAAGAAAAATGAATAAAAACCATGAAAGTAACAAAAGCAACTAAAAGGAAAACGAAAAAAGAAGAAAAAAAACCAAAGTATAATGACAAAAAACATAAAAACCGGAGAAAAACGAGGAAGAACAAAATAAAACGTAAAAACCCAGAAAACCCAAATAAAACAGAAGAAAAAAAAGAAAAAAACCTAGTGAAAAACGAGAAATAAAAAATAAAACCAAACAAAGGGACAAAGAAAAAGAAAGAAAAAACCAAAAAATCGTGAAAGAAACAAAGAAAACCGTAGAAAAACAAAGAAAAAGGAAATAAAATAAAATTCTGTGAAAATCAAGAAAAATACCAAAAAAATAGTGAAAAACTGAAGTTATAACAAAGAAAAAAGGCAGTGAAAAAAGAAAAGAACCAAAGAAAACAAAAAAGTAAAAAAAAACGAAGAAAACCTATAGCAAGCGAACCTACAGCGAGTGTGAGCGAGCGAAGTGATCGAACCTACGCTAATAGGAGGTGCCATATGCTCACACACTTCAGCGAGAGTTTCTTCCGTCTCGCTTAAGGCCAGATATAGCTCTCGCGCCAGACATCCCGGTGATGACGAGTTGAAACTCGGGCCGGCTGCATAGGTGCACAATCCTTGCCCCTTAGGCCGGAGCTATTGCGAGAGATGCCTCTCCTCCATATTTGGTTGCTTCTCTCCTCGCGGCGGCACGGCTGCGACATCCCTCATCGTCGGCCGGCACCGGCACCCTAATCGGAGTAGCAACTGGACATGATGATGGGGCCTGCCACCACAGCCGCTATCCCCGACGCCTTGCCACGGTCCCAGGCCTTCGTTGCGAGAGACGCTGCCCGGAGATCTGACGTACAACTTCTGCAACTAGTTACATGTTGCTTCACATCCTGAAGCATCATTCACACCATGTCATGATGGGGTTGAATGATGCCCTGTCACACTGCCCTTCAGTAGAGCCCTCGCCGTGGCAGTGTTGGAAGTCTTGCCTTCAGATCCCGTAATAAAATAAGGACAACCTTTTGTGTAATAACATCAAAAAAAGAATAGTACATTGAGAAATTGTTATATTCTTCAGATATTTATTTCAAGCACGGTTTTGGTGAGTGGTGTCGAACTATCAGAGCTGCACGCTCTACGGGTATGGACAGACTGAGTCGACCGAAGAGTGCCTAGGGACCCCCTATGGCCCTGTCTCTAACAATGGCAGAAATGTTTCTTATATTCCCAGG
This sequence comes from Triticum urartu, assembly GCF_003073215.2. NCBI lineage: Eukaryota > Viridiplantae > Streptophyta > Magnoliopsida > Poales > Poaceae > Triticum > Triticum urartu. The sequence goes on along the minus strand of NW_024111990.1, from coordinate 8,858 downwards.
TGAAACTCGGTAATGCATCGTGTTCCATCTCCTAACAAACGTTTTATTAACATTGATGTGGATCAATATTAATCGGGAGCGTATGCTTTTAGGTTAAAACGACCCGTTTACTGGCTGCTGTCTTTCTGCCAAGGAGTGATGTCGCTACTTTGTGTATCACACAACGCCCAAGGTCGATTTCCACTGAGCTTCTGAGTCCGGAATTTCCAACAGGATGGCATCGTTCTCGTTCCAAGATAGAGATTGCGCGGTATGAAACTCAACCATCAACAATTTGTGTGACTGTCTTTTTTTTTTATTTGTGTGACTGTCCACTATGTAAAATTGCGCAGAATGTAACCGCAACTATAAACATCCTCTGTTGTGGTCCGCCATTCCCTGTGTTTGGTGGTTTATGCCTAAATACTATGGAATCTATGTCTGGAGACATTCGGGTTGATCGATAAAGCTTGTTGTTCCCCTCATGAATTAATCTCTGGATATATTACCAGAATTATTAAAAATGTGTAGTGATATTTCAGCTACTACTTTTGCAGCTTACAGAAACAACTTCTGCATCCCCTCAAAAAATTTATATCCCCTAAAAACCAACATTTCCAGCATCTGTATGAGACATTGAATCATTTAGAAGCCAACCTGTGGATATGGCAGATGGTTCAATTTTCCATTTGTGTCGCTACACATAATTTTTTCATAGGATCTGACAGTTTGTTGCAAGCACAACTAATATTTAGGTAAATTTTTTTTAGAAAAGGAGGAAGATCCCCGACCTCTGCATCTGGACGATGCATGTAGTCACTTTATTAATTATTCACATAAGACCTTATAAAGTAATACAACAGTAAGACTAAAGTCACCGTCTAGGCAACATCTGTCGCTACTCCTATCTAATTGATGAAGGAATGCTGATAGTCTGGGTCTAATACCAAACAGACCTCGCAACCAAACCTAACATCTAAAACCTGAGGTCCCATCCAGGACGCTTGCCGGGTATGGGGCACCCACCGGTCTGGCGCACTCCTCAATCAGGACGCCTGCTGGGTATGAGACCGCCGCAGCCACCTGCCACCAATCCATCTTCAGAGCTGTACTGATGCATCTACCTTGCCCGGTCTAGCTGCCGTCGATGCCAGACCGCGTCACCCTCCTGCGCGAGTCCATCTCCGCGCATTGGACGCCGAGTCACCACAACGCCATGCCGCCGTGATCCGCCGCCATCAATGAGTGAGATGACACACCGCTCCACCAAAGGATCCTTCCTCTGGTCCCTCGATCACGTGTGTACCTCCAAGAATGACGCTCCAAGGGGGGAACGACACTAGAGCGCCGCTGTCATCCGATCATCCGCTTTAGGGTTTCCCCCGGAGGTAGCAGAGAGTGGCCTTGAACTTCTCCACAACGATGCCTTCAAGAAGGGAACGATGCTGATAGCACCGCCACCGCCGGCCTTGACAGTAGCCGAAAGCAAGTTTTCACCCAGATTTGTTTGAAGGAATCCAACTCCCGTGCACGGCCGCCGCCATCCCCAGGCTGAGCACACACCGCCGCCGGCACCTCCACGATGCCCAGAGGCCGCGAGACTCGCCGCCACCACGCCTGTCAGGCAGCCACGGCCAGGCCCGAGCACCACCCAGATCCAATCTGGGGTCAAGAGCCCTAGGCCGCAGCCACTGTCAAGGCGGCACCACCAGACAGGGACAAGCCCTCCAACCTGCTGCAAAGCGAGCCGCCGCCGAAGCTTCGAAGCGTCGCGCCACCAAGCCCACCGGGAGTGACTAAGCCGCCGCGAGGAAGAAGGGAAGCCGCGCCAGGGGAGAAGCCCCGCCGCCGCCGGCACTGCCTGGGCTTTGCGCGGCGGTGGCTCTCGGCGGCGGCGAGGGTGGGGAAGGGTGGAGGGAGGTCGGCAGCGGGGGCGGCTAGGGTTCCCCCGTGTCGCCTCAGAAAGGGACGCGGGGGACGGGGCTTCAGGTTCAGACCTTAAAAATTTGGGGAGAATTTAATTTCTCCGGCCACTGCACCGACTAAGGATGCATAAGGCCATTTTAGTATGAGTACCAAGATAAACATGGTCCTCATACTTTTTTTTTAAATGAGTATCAAGATATTTTGGGATGAGTGGTTCCACCACATACCAAACTTGATTCTCAACAAATGGGGAAAACCCCTGTGCATCACCTGTCAATTCTAGGAATTGAACTCGGATTGTTAGGCTGCACAACCGCATGCCCAACCACTGAGCCAAGGCTCTCTTTGCATAAAAATGGGGGAGAATTTCACTTCCCCGGCCTCTGCACCAACTAGGGATGTATATGGCCATTTTTAGTATGAGTACCAAGATAAACATGGTCCTCAAATTGTTTTTAAATGAGTATTAAGATATTTTTTAATGAGTGGTTCCACCACACACCAAACTTGATTCTTAATAAATGGGGAAAAACCCCTGTGCATCACCTGTCAATTCTAGAAATTAAACTCAGGTCGTTAAACTAATATTTAGATGCCTCAGATTATATAGCTTGCAACTGGGAGTTGACAAATTTTTAGAGAAGGAAATTTGTTGCGGTTACAACTTGCGCATCAACACTTTTTTATTTTTTTTGAGAAAATGCACATCAACACTTTGATGCATCTTATTAGTTATTACTCGTTGCATCGCTCGCAACATCCTGAAGCAGCATCGTCACATTCAGCAGGGCCTCTTGCAGAGGCAGCGCAGCCAGTTGCAAAACCCTCCCTCGGCGAAGCCCTCGATGCGGCAGTTGTCGACGCATGCGTGGTGCTCGCAGTAGAGGATGGGGCTCCTCTTGCTCAGCTCCGTGCATGTCCTGTTGTTGCCCTCAGATGGCCCTTGGGTGGGATCAGGACGAATGGCAGTACATCCTACAAAGAAAATGTGATTAACTTGTGTTAGTTCGATGAACCTTTCAACTATTTTGGCATGCAGTTTATTATAAATTTATAATCCTTTCACTCACATACCAGATCAGCAATAAACTGGTCTCGGAAAGAAAGAATATTAGAACATGGAGGAAGGATGCAGAGTGTCATATTTGTAAGAAAGAAAGAAGGCAAGACTGAGAAAGGAGGCAAATGCTTACCAGGAGGAAGTAGGAGTGGTGGCATGAGCAGTAGAAGCAAGCAAAAGCCTGCCGGTGGCACCATGAGCTTGAGCTTGAGTGCCGCCATGTCTCTCTCTGTCTCCCGCTCAACCAAGAAAGGGAGTAAGGAAGACCAGATTCAGAGGAGAGGGTGCAGATGCAGATAGGTTGGTAGTGCCATCATCCATCAACCCCTCCCCTTCTTATAGGCAGCCATGGATGGCTGAGAAGGAAAAAAGAGAGAGAGACAAATGTGAGTGGGATTATAATGCAACTATTATATCTTCAAGACGCGATAATGTGCTCTCATTTGGAAACCCTCTGAAAGAAGATGTGGTGGGAGGCTGCGCGTCTTCCAGAACTGGCGACTGACCAAAATTGTGGCGGCAGCTGCGGTTACGATGCTCTGCTATCTTCTTGCTCTTGTGCAGTCCCAGTGCGCGTTTTGAGCCGGGCCGTTGGACTTTGCACCCATAGATAGCAAGATGGATAGACTTTATTCCTCTGATCCTGAGCAATGACACGCAGATGGATAGATGCATGCATGTGATGTGTGTTCAGCAAAAGAGAGAAAAACAACGCGATCCATTTCCACAGGGTGGATGATCCTTATCTTCGTCTCTAAGAACATGATTGGTTTGCTGCCAATATTTGGCTAGCCAAATGTTGGAATTGCCAAATATTGGCAATACCAAGTCTTGCCAAATATTAGCAATTTTATGTGAGATAGGCAAGACAACTCGGTAATCAATCAGGTAGTAGCGAATATTTGGCACACTGCCAAACATTGGCATGCCTATTTTTGGCACCAAACCAATTATGCTCTAAATGCTAATGTGAATGGTGGCGTACTATTACGCACATCATTCTTCATGGACATCTTCTCTAGAAACTTCCCTGGCTAAAGCAGTGTACAACACAACAGATAATTGCAAACCAAGCATTGTTGCTGCAATCCTGAAAATTTGTTCGACGCCACAACCAGTGACTGTTTTTTTTTTCTTTTTGAGAAGGAACCAGTGACTGTCTTGTCAAGCCTTGTTCGTATTTATGAACTTTCTTTCAAATTTGCGGGCGCACACCCCCATGACTGAGCGGGTTGGCCCACTTAGGACTGCCCAGGTAGCGCTGTTTTCTGCCGGTTTCCACTAGGGCCGGTTTCATGTGTTTTTCTTTTTCTGATCCTTTTTTGTTTGGGTTTTTCTTTCCCCTTTTTCTTTTTCTTTTTTCTTTTTCTTTTTTCTTTTAATTTCCATGAAAATTTCTGTCTAAATTCCTTATTTTTTTCAAATTCATGACCATTTTCGTATTTATGAACTTTATTTCAAATTTTCAAACTTTTTCAAATTCATGAACATTTTAAAATCTATGAACTTTGTTCAAATTTGCAAACTTGTCTCAAATCCGTGAACCTTGTTCAAATTTGTGAACTTCTTTCCAATCCTTTAATTTTTTTTAAAAAAATCCATGAACTTTTTGTTAAACTTGTGAATATTTTTTTAATCCATGAACATTTTTTCAGAATCAATGTTTTTTAGTTTGCAAAAACAATCAAATCCAAGAATATTTTTAAGTTTTCATGAACATTTTCAGAACAGTGAACTGGTCAACATGTCAAAGGTGAACCAGTCAACCAATCAACTCTTTTTTTAGCAACAGTTGGCATAGAGTGTGAACTCTTTACCACCGCACACGTGCATGAGCCGTCGATCCTTTTTTGGGAGGGGGGAGGGACGAAGAGTGCTCCTCGTCAGCGTGCAGTGCCAGTGTGTCTGGGAGCGAACACGCAGGTCGTCGGGCAATCATGTATGAGAGGAGCGAGGCAAGGGAGCTAGCGAATGTTTAGGCCATGGCCCGCTAGGATTGCGTGCGAGCGCCGGCACACTACGAGGATCCACAATGTTGAGTTTCTCTGCCTCTAAGGTCGCCTCTAAGGCTTTTGAGGTTGCCTTCATACATTTGTGAAGTTTACTTTAAATACCTCTAAGCTTAGAGGCTACCTCCAGTGATTAAACTTTCAAACGGCCCCACTTGTAAGAGGGAGAGAGGAACAAGGAGAGAGAGGATTCTAATATTCTTTTACTCTTAATGGGTCCACCTTAGAGGCTGGTTTGGAGTCACAGACATTGGAGATTATATTGCTCATATTAGAGGCAAGGATATGTGACCCACGTTAGAGGTAGTGTTGCTTCTATACACTAGTGGCGCTCTAACGGGCGCCAAAGGTGGTGATTAGGAACACTCAGACAAGCAACGGTCGGCTCGCGTGTGGTTGGCCAGAGACTGCAACAAAGCATGCATGAGTTTAGGACCAATCCCATGAGACTGAGGTGAACGTCTAGGTTTCGAGCAAAGGAGTCGGGGTAGTTGTATCTCGTCTAGGCCAATCCTTTTAGTTTTCTTTCTCATAGACCAAGCCTAGAGGAGCCCTCGATGAGAGCGAGGGTAGGTGGGTGGGCACAGTCAGCACCATGCGTGATGTGTTCCTCGCTTCGGTTTTCTTCTTTCCTTGTTATTTTTTTCAATGGTTTTCAGTGTATGGTTTATTGTTTTGGCTTCTTACTTTTCATTTATTTTCCATTTTCTCCTTTTCAGATATATTTTCCTTTTTTCATGTTTTTATAGTGTTTTCAATATGTGGTAAACAGTTTCTAATACACTGATATTTTAAGCACACTCTAAAAAAATTAGTATATGGTGAACATTTTTAAAAAATACACAATCAACAGTTTTTTAATGTACGATGGGTTTTTAAAATTATATGATCAGCATTTTCTAAATAAACACTCAACATTTTCTAATATACGGTGAACTTTTTAATAAAGAGAGATACGGTGCAGCGTCTAAGATATAGTTATATTTTCCGTAGGGATTTAAATATCTAGGTCCTTCAAAACAATAACCAGTGTTTTTGGGGGTGAAGAGTCGAAAAAAAGCTAAAAGAAAAAACCGTGCATGGGGAGAGTGGGCCGGCCCATTTGCCCTAGCTCCAGGCGGAGCCTCCTCTATTCGCCGCTTGTGAGCGTCTAATAAGCCAGCAGCATGTTTCTTAGAGCATCTTCAACAGGCGCGCCAAACTAGCGCCGCGCCGCAAAATCCCACCTTTTAGCGCGCGCGCAACCGGAAGAGCTGCTCCAGCGGGCGCGCGAAAACCGCGCACGCGGAGAGTGGGCCGGCCCATTTGCCCTAGCTCCAGGCGGAGCCTCCTCTATTCGCCGCTTGTGAGCGTCTAATAAGCCAGCAGCATGTTTCTTAGAGCATCTTCAACAGGCGCGCCAAACTAGCGCCGCGCCGCAAAATCCCACCTTTTAGCGCGCGCGCAACCGGAAGAGCTGCTCCAGCGGGCGCGCGAAAACTGCGCACGCGGAGAGTGGGCCGGCCCATTTGCCCTAGCTCCAGGCGGAGCCTCCTCTATTCGCCGCTTGTGAGCGTCTAATAAGCCAGCAGCATGTTTCTTAGAGCATCTTCAACAGGCGCGCCAAACTAGCGCCGCGCCGCAAAATCCCACCTTTTAGCGCGCGCGCAACCGGAAGAGCTGCTCCAGCGGGCGCGCGAAAACCGCGCGCGCGGCATACGTAGTCCAGCGCGCGGGCCGAAACGCAATCGCGCGCCGCTTATTTGCTGTGCCCGCTCCCGCGCGCTGGACTCTCGCGCGCTCGCTCGCACCTCCCCCCCTCCAGCCGCGCCGCCACCGCCGACCGCGCCACCCGGCGACCGTTCCGGCGCTTCCCCGGTCTATCCCCGCCCCGCGCGCGCTTTCTCCGGCCCCCCTCTAGGCCCGCCGCCCTGCGCGCGTGTTGGTCAGCCGACGAACAGCGCGGGCGCGCTCGCTGCCGCTCGGCGCCCGCTAGGTGTTCGATAAAACGCCTAGAAGGTATGTATTGCTCAAAAGCCATGAATTTCATGCATGTTGATTGTAGTTTTTTATTTATAGCATAGTATTCAACATTGTAGATGAGTTCATCGTATGATTCTTCCGAACGATAAACTGTTGTTGAACTATTTGTATTGTTGAACTATTTACTGTGTTTAATTGCACTATTTGTTGTATTGAACGATAAACTGTTTGTTTGAGTTGTAATAAACGAAATTGAACTATTTATTTTTGTTTGTTTTTAATTTTTTTGGTTTTGTTTTTGAATGTATATGTTGTTTGTGCGAGTCGCGCGCGCTGCATTTTAACGCGGCTGCTGGAGCCAGCGCTGCGCGCCGCGCCAAATCAGATGATGCGTGCGCGACATACGTATTTTTTATGCGCGACGCGACCGGCGGCGTCTGTTGGAGATGCTCTTAGGGCGGCAGACGAAATCTCGTGCGCCGCCGCCTTTCTGCCCCCCGTTCATCCAGCAGCCTCAGATCTCCGCCATATTCCACATCTTCGACGGCCCCGCAACAGGCTGTTTGCAGAACCAATCCGGACGGCCCTAGATGTAAAATCTGGAACTGGAGCCATACGGGATTTGATCTTGCTGCTGCAGGTACACATCAACTTCCAATTTCTTCTCGTTTCTCGATGAAGAAAATCGCAGCCATGCTTCTTTTTTTTTTGAACAACTCATTTCTTTTGATTGTACTCAGGGTACTGGGTGGGTTAGCTGGGCGAGGGCCGAGGGAGGGAGGGACGACGGTGATGAATCGCCAGTTCGCCAACATGATAGTGCGCGACGGCGGCAGGGGAGTCTACTCCCTGTGCCGTTTCGACCTCGCGCGGCATCTCTTCCACCCTTCCACAGCAGCCGCACAAGCAGCAGCTTCTGCAAAAGCGAATGAGAAGAAGGGATTGTTACTGCCAACGACCTCGAGTTCTCGATGACTCCGGCCATGGCCGGCTCGCCGTACATGCATTTCTTCTCGCTGCTGAGAGGGCAGGCAGAGGCAGAGGGCTCCGTCATGTTCGTCCCGTGTTACGACAACCCCGTCATGTACGACGTCGACAAGGAGTCCGTCGCCGGCGTGCCCCTGCCCAGCTTCCCCAAGCACAGCGACTCCATCTCCATGTCCATGGCCGGGCCTCGGGGACGCGTCAACCGCCGGTACGACGACGGCGGCGGCCAGCAGCAGCTCTATGTCATAACCAGAGGAAATGGCTACGATGGCTTCTTCGAGGTGTTGAACTACACGAGGACCGGCTTCCCTTGGTACGGTCGATCTCATGCTGGGCCCCTGTGGTGGAGCTGGAAGCCTCTGCCCTCCCCGCCGCTCTACTCGCCGGACATCGGCAGGAAAGTGTTCTCCCCCTCCGCGGCGGCGGTGGTGGACGACACGACGATCTGCGTGTCGTCCGTGGACGCCGGCAGCTCCTGCGCCTTCGACACGGCCAGGGGCGAGTGGAGGCAGGCTGGCCGCTGGGTGCTGCCCTGCGACGGCGCGGCGGAATACGTCCCCGAGCTCGGCGTCTGGTTCGGCGTGGAGCACGCCAAACGCAACCCAGACCACTTCCTGCGCGCCTTTGACCTCTCCTCCTCCTCGCCGCCGGTGGTGCGGCAAACCTGGAGCTACCTCGACCGCCTGCCCGGCGAGTGGCTGACGTCGCAGAGGCACCTGGTGAACCTGGGCGCGGGCAAGTTCATCGCCACCAGCTTTCAGAGCATCGAGAGGCACCCAAGCTCATGGGGCTACCGTTCTGACGACGGGCTGGACGATGACGTAGTGCTCCATGACCTCATCGTCTTGACAGGAGTGGAGGTGGTGCGCCGTGGCGATGAGCTCCACATGATCAACCACAAGCGCAAAATTTACAGGTTCCAAGACGATTCCATT